>NC_055684.1:18041223-18341223 GCF_017639745.1 Melanotaenia boesemani | reverse complement strand
AGTGCAGCCCTATGTAGTTAACGAAGGGTTAGGGAGTAGGGTGGACATTTGGACACAGCCATTGTGTAAGAATTACTTCCATTTAGTGTTGGAATCGTGTATTGCATTCTAACGTATAGTATATTCTAGCGCTTCACTTTTTCAAATGCGTAGTACAACAAGCCGTGATGTGTCAAAAAACCCCACCAACACAAATGAAACCATGTCATCCGATACTTAATGGAGTGTTACCTCAGGTGAACGGATCTCAACAGGGAAACTGGCCTCACCCTAGCACCGGCTTTTTGTCACAGTCAAAGCCACCTTTACCCCTTTGGGTAAAAAGTGCTATATAAGTACAGACCATTTATAAAAGCCACCCCTGGCTTTTAGGCTTTACTGAGACTGATAGTTGGTGTTTAATATGACCATGAAACATATATTTGTATATGTGTATTTTAGTAGAAACTATTGTTATGCTACCCATGGTAACGAGCAACACTAACAAAATCAAATGAAAAAAGTTAGCTTTAGGCTCATTTAGGGAGTACAGTTGACTTACTTGTCAAGGAGAAAGCTGGCAACTCCAGCATCCATTTTGCCTCTAGTCCTGACCTGGGACCCCTCCTGGAGACAGGAACCTCTGGAGGTGGCGTGGACCAGGGCTGGGACACAGGCAGCTTGGAATGCTGAAGTGCTGGACAGGACTTCAAAATACACAAAGGAAAGAACTACAAACTTAGTAAGGGAAAACACAACATGACAAGAATACCAAACAAAAACCCACAGATCATGACACCTTGCCAACAGCTGTAGTTTCAAGATGGCAAACCGTCATGGAGGTTCCCTACTGGCTTACCCTTCACGTGTATAAACAAATCTAAAATTCTTCACTTACGAGCAGCTTAGCACAGTGATCTGCATTAGCAGAGGTCATAATACACCAATGAAAACACATATAGACATCGATGTTGGCCAGTAAACAACAGAAAATGTTACACAATGTCCAATTACCTGTGACCTTGTACTATTCTTTTAAGTAAGGAGTCACTGAACCTTTTTAAGAGCAATTTTTTTTTTTGTTCTTTTTTTGTGAAAACACATCTACTCCAGTTTGGATGCTATACAACTAGGATAATTTTCATTGTGCTTTTGCAACTATTTAACATCTGTTTAATATGCCAAGTAACCGTGGCAACAGGAAAATGGTTTAAATTGAAGAGCACCTGATGGGGCTTCCCTAAGCTATAAAAAATATGGACAAGCTTGACGTGATAATAAAGGCAAAGCAGACATATTGTGAATACTGTTCACAGTAACCAGGCAAGAGCTGGTTCATGGCATAAGAAAACTAAAACGCTTGGGACCCCCCACACCACTTTTACTATGGTATCTCTGACTGGACATACAGCTGTTTTAACAGGATAAGTAATGACGGAAAATTACCATAGAAGAAGACAGTACAGACACACACACACACACACACACACACACACACACACACACACACATTCAGAGATTTCTTCTCTCTTCTATCCTGTTAATTCTACCCTAATTCAGTTTTCTTCTTACTCTTGCCATTTTTATATTCATTAGTTTTACATTCTTGCTTTTTAGAGGATCTGTGTTTTTACTGGGTTTTGTATGTATATATGGTCATATGTGTCTGTTCTTCTATTTTCTTTCTGCTGGGGCCCCTTGGCCAGGTTATGTCTGTAAATGATATTTGGTTCTCAAACATTTTACCTGGAAAGTGTATATGCAAAAAAGATGGACTGTAGTGCAGTCATTGCTGCACCTGAGGCCAATGGAATTATTCACAGATGAAAACATGTTTATGTCTGAAAGAATTTTAGCCATTAATGCCCACCTTCTATTCACAACTGTGCTTGATATTTGAAGTAATGTTTATGCCTATCTTTACCACTAGATAGGCATAAACATTACCAGCATCAACAATTCTTACACACATCAGTTTGATAGTATAATTAACTTATACTAACTCTTTCATATGGTACATGCACAGTTTTTTCTTCAGCATTTTTGAGGTTCACATTAATATAAGAAATCATAGACAAGTTGGCTACGTTTATTAAGTTATTTTGTAGTGGAAGCTTGCACCGTACAAATTCAGTAGTATGTCACAGTCATACGTCACACTAAATATTTGAAAGTGCAAATGAATACTAGACCATTTTTCAGAATATGCCCACATTAAGTTTAAAAACCACAGCCAAAGTGACATCAGTATAATGCAAGTTCAATACAAATAATGCAAATAAATGGGTGTGTTGTATTTACAGTGCTCAGGTGCTTGCTTGGGGCCCCCAAAATGCTTGGGCCGGCCCTGCACATGGTTATTAAAATATATTCTGGACTTCATTACCTTTCACCCAGCTTTAAGGCTACTCAGGCAGATGGAGAGTGAAGACTAGGTGCTAAGAGTTAAGAAGAAAGAACTGTACCAATTGTTCACACCATATGGTCTCATGCTGGACATGTTACTGAGAAGCAACAACTCCTTTCCCATGACAATGAGCTGCTGGTTCTGAGTTTCATTTCATATTCTATCAAGAGAGTTCAGCCGATGGTGCATAACACATATTTAGTTAAACTGTTGCCAAACTACCACATCTTTTCTCTGCTTTCTTTCCAGCTTTCCAACTGATTTTTTGTTTTATGTATTTATCCTGTTAGCCGACAGAGGCCAAGCTTGCATCTTTTTTTTAAACACCGTTTTCTTGTGATAACGGGATAATTTGAGAAAACAAACTTTGTTTTCTCAAGATATCAAGATAAATTATATCTTTATCATGAAAAAACAGTCCTCCTTATCTCGAGAATATGATTAAAAAAAAAAAAATAGC
Organism: Melanotaenia boesemani; assembly: GCF_017639745.1. Classification (NCBI taxonomy): domain Eukaryota; kingdom Metazoa; phylum Chordata; class Actinopteri; order Atheriniformes; family Melanotaeniidae; genus Melanotaenia; species Melanotaenia boesemani. The sequence goes on along the minus strand of NC_055684.1, from coordinate 18,338,377 downwards.
TTGTAACAGACCCTCTCGGCTTTGGTACAGTTAGTTATTTTTCTCCAATAATTTATACAGTATAATTTATCTTTGCTTATTAGAAAAGTATCATTCAGTTCAGTTTTGTTCAATTAAAAAATGAATGGGAAATAAGAAACTTAGATACAGAAAAGCAGAAAATGTGATCAGCAGTGTTTTACAGTGACTGTGAGCTCTAAGTGGACAATATTTTTATAACTGGATTGAGCAGCAAAAATCTCAACCCAGTGAGTGTCAACCACTGAGCACTTTTACTACGTGCTGAGCGGTACTGAAACAATAATAAGTCTGAGTCATCTCTCCCACCTCTAGTGATAAAATTGGCAAAAGAAGGAGCCCTTCTCACAGCCATGAGAAGGCCAGTTTGAGTTATGTGCAATCTCAGGTTTATACTTTGGGCACAGTTGTAGACACAGTTGTGCCGGTGACCTCTGGACTTGTGTCACTGAGGACATGAAATACGAGGTATCATTGTGCTAAGCTGCTCTTTCCTGCAACTGTTTAAAGAACAGGATGGTGTATTAAGTTGCACCATATTAGATTACAGTAATACACTCTGGTGGGATGACCACTGATTTTCCTGAGCCATCTTTTCCATTGAGCTGTCGGACGAAAACACTGCTGTCCCCATCCTACTTCCTATGATGGCAGTAGGTAAGCTGCCAAGAATCCCAAATGTCACTGGATGGCTTAAGAAATGACAGCTGCTACTCCTGCTTGAATGTCCACTGCCACATTCAGAGAAGTGTTGAAAGGGACAAAGTGACATTTGCAGCTTGGTCTTCTTAGCATCCTCTCATCTCGTACCTCTGTTTCCACTGCTTGTTTCCTGTCCTGCTGTGACTATAAATCTACATTTTGTAGAATACTAGTCTTCTTACCAGGCCAAACATCATGCTGTGTTTGACATTCATCATTTATTGATGGACTGTTCTTTAATTGCAGCAGGATAGAGCTTATCTTTTCTGCTCTCACACTGGCTAATCCACAGGGAAGGCCCTCCTACTGATGGCACACACACTGCGAGCACTACTGTTGACTTATAATGGTTGTGACACCCAACCATAAAAATAACCTACAGTATTATTTTTCTTTCCATTTCCTTCAAATTTTCTAGCATTTCACTTTGTTTACAGTTCTTCCATTCTTGCTCAGAGCTGGAAACATTTGAGGTTATGGGGGCAGAAATGACACAATTAACCATGGTAGAAGAGTCAAAGGAAGCTTTGGCTACCATGTGAAAAATTAAAGGCCCTGACCTGGTTATACAGATGTGTAAAGCCTACTACTGAGATTCATGTTTAGGAAAGTCCCAGATACTGTATATTGGGTGCTGATAGCATTGCTAAATTCATAAGGGTAACCATGGTTTCTCTATCTCTGCAGGTTATGCAACTGCAATGAACTTTTCACAAGGTCTTGAACAGATTAGTTTTCTGAACCCTGCCTTGGAAACCTAAACTAATCCTTGAGGTGGTTTATCCTTCCACCACAGTGCTTTTTCTTTCATTTGCAACCAATCACACAGGACAACTTAATCTGTATCTGACATGGGATTAATTTGACTTTATATGCAGCTGCAGTTGTCAGTTGGTTAATTTTAGTAGCAAGCAACAACTACTGCAGGCTAACTGCTCACTATAGTTGTAGAAGGCAGGTGTGAATACTGGATGTGTTACTGTGAGTGGGCTCAGCATGTTCCTGCAAATGAGAGCTAAACTCTGTGAAATTTGACCTAGATACACAAAGCTAAAAGGAAGAACTGCAGGCTTTGTGCAGCCAACTGCATGTTGAGTCTGGTGATGAAAACCATATTTTTCATTTGTTTGGATGTGTCATCAGTTTGAGGGTATTTCTGTCTTTATTGGATGAATTCCCAGTTCAAATTGAATTAAGAAGTGTAAGTTGTATATTACAATTTTTCAGTAATGACAAAAGGTTTTTGGGCACTTTAAAGTTTTCCACTTTTTCTTGTGTTCCAGACTCCTCTTAAAACACATTCAGTTCATGTTTTTTTTATTTATTATTATTATTTAGAATGTGCTAAAATAAATGCACAAAACTTTCTGCTATGACTAAGCAAAAACATTTTTGAAGTGTGTTAATGATTTGTTAAAAATAAAAGAAATTCATTTGCATAAGAAACCTGGTCTCCTAAAGGAGTATATTAGTTAGAAAAACAAAAGACACAGATACAGGGAGCAAATCTTTGCTGCTGAATCTAATTTTTGCACAGTCACTGACTATTTCTCATGAAAGGACACAGCCTGCTGGGAATCTCAACAATACACAGGCAACAGGAAGCCAACTCCTCTGATATGATAAAAAAAATATAATAATTTAGCCATAATTCCCTCGACAGCATGTATCGAAAAACACCGGGTACACAGTAACACCTACAGTATATACAGTCAAAGATGGAGACGGAAGCATCATTCTGGAGGATGTTTTCCTGCAATGAGGGTGAGACAGTAGAATTGAGGATAAACTTAGATGAAAAAACAAATCTTCCAATTATATCCTTTTTGCTATCCTCTTTGTATAACCAATCTCTTATTGATTAGCTGCTAATTAACCTAATTAGTGCTAAGGGTTTTTTTTTTTATTCTAAATGAGAAAACTTTTCCAGTGTTTTTCTGTTGCTGGCCCAGATTATTTTGTAAACATATAGCTGCAATCATCAAACTAAAAACTTTTTTCCACAGCTTTCAATATTAAAAAAATTATTGTAGATCCCACACCCCGATGCCACAATGACAGCCTGAGGACATGTGAGGAAGATAACCCTGAACTTGATGGTGCACCAGTGATAGGGTCATTTAAACTCTGAGCACTGGCTTATTCCTTCCTCACGTTACATGTACATACTTTTAACACCTTCCTTATGAGTCACTGCTGTAAAGACTGGAAAATCAATTTGTGCAAGCAGCTGTAGAAAAAGCAGCACACTGTACATTCCTCAAGCAGACACTTGGTTTCAAATTGTTCCCCTCAGGCTTTAAAGGTAAAATGAGAGCAAAGTGAAAGAATGTGAGGAGTTTGCATCAATTCTGGAGACTTAAGAGTTATACATTACTTGTGAAACATGGATTGATACACATCAATAAAGTAAGCAGTGTTGTGCAAGTCCGTGCTTCTTATTAAAACTAGTTCGAAGTTCAGTTCATTCAGTTGAAAATGAATACTTCATAGTTCACCATTTAAATTTTGTACTACATCATAGTTGAGTTCATTTAATTTGTTTTAAGTTAGAACTGAAGATAATTGGCTAAACTTGAGAAACCTGTATCTAATCAAATAGTCTGTTGCTGGGAAGTCGTACCCCTGAAGGCTGTGTGATCTGGGTCATTTGCCAAGATTTTTTGGTTTTGGTGGTTTTTATTTATTTTTTTTTCCACTTGCAGAAATCCTCTGAAACTGGATGGATGCTGCATCTCCACATGTCTCTTGAAATTAAAAGATGATGAGGCCTATGCTCTAATTTGCTTTTTAAGTACAGGCAGACATAACTTGCATAGAAATGTTAGATTTTTACTTTGGAATCTTCTGCAGACAGTAGGCAATATTCCTGAACACACCATGAACACATGAAGCATGTAATGCACATGCTGCATCTGCAGCTCCTCTTCTTTCACCTCCACTTGCCGGTTTGTTACGCTAGAGTGCGCAATGCATGGTGGGCAACATACTGTAAAGTCAGTGTAGCACAGGTGAAAATATAGGCACTTTCTGTCACAGGGCCTCACATAATCTAAACAAGTTCACATTCAAATGTGAAAATGAACCATTCATTGAACGCGTTCATGCACAACACTGAAAATAAGTGATATTGGGGGACTTGTTGACAGAGTAGTTCATCTTTGTCCTGAAATAATGTAGCAGCCTGGTTCAAGTCTGGATTAAAGGGGCAATAAGTGGTAATTCATCATTTCTAGATTATAGAAATGAAAAAATCTCTGTATTAGGAACTGGAGGTGTAATTTCATCTGGAGTATAGTATGATGTCACACACCGTCCCTCTGTGTTGATCACCAGCCCCTTATTTACAAGCCAGTCCTCACCCAGGTCGCCCCAATTCATATACTGCACACATTTGCTCACATGCAAGGGCAGTGTGTGCATGCACACACACACAAACACACACACACACACACAGGCTAAGTAATCACCAAAGCTCAATATTCCATATAAACCGACATTCACACACAACCCTAAGCCACCAGTTCAGAGCTTTTCTCTCTCCTACTCTCGTCAAACACTCAATACAACACACACTATAGGAATCCATTATTCATATCATGACATTATGTTAATCTGAAACAACATGATTGTGTCATTTTGTCAGCAAATAATGAGATGCCAGTTTACCATAAATATAATATGTTAACATCAATATTTGCAACAGTTAAAAACAATGACAAATTGAGGGCTGGGCGACATATCGTATGCTAGATGTATCTCGAGAAGTTTCACATGTGATATATAAAATGTCTATATCGCAAACATCTAGTATATATGTATAACCCCTTAGGGGTGTTAACATCTGGTTTTACGGGTATAAAGTCAGGTCTGTAATGTAACTATAGACATGTATGGTATCCACAGAAGTCCTGAATTTCAGCTAACAGCTTAGTAAAACCATTTCTATGACCAACAAACAAAGTTAAGACATTAAGCAATTAAAAGATCAGGTACATAAAGTCAGAAAAAAATATCTAAACACAAGTTATGGCTCACTGTGTCCACCCAATGCCATGTCCACAGACAAATGATAACTCTACGAAAGCACACATCAAATAGCTTAAGTCATTAGCTACAGTCATTACTTCCTCCCAATCAATCACAATAGCAGACCCAAGCATGCTCCTTCACCAAAACCCCTGCCCCTCTCAAACCACAACAGAGAGCACGTTGAGCACAAAGATGTAGCAGCAAGGTGGAGGAAATTGTTACGAATGTTCATAACATGTTCTGAATGTGCTGGAGGTCGGAACGAAACCATCGCACAGCCAGAATGAGGCGTAAATGCACCCAGTGGAAATTGTCTGTAAAACTGGTAGTTTGCTATTCCCACCAAAAAAAGCTATTCTGTTTATTTATTTGTTTTATTTATTTTCATCAAAAGTTTATTTAAATATTTATTTATTAAATTTTCTGGCCTAAGTATTAAAGTTTTTGGTTTATTCTTTATGTATGTCAGTATACAGATGTCACTCAGTTCTCTTATGTTGATTTCTTTTCTTTTATTTAAAAAAAAAAAAAACAACATTCAGTTATGGTTAAAAAGGTGGTTGAATGAAGGGTTGAATATGACTTCAGTGTTTCTTTTAGTAGTTCATTAATAACATAAAATGGCCAGGGCTGCACTTAAATATATATATATATATATATATTAAAGTTTATAATTATAGATAATTATCAATATTTGTCAATATGATTTTTTTTCATCAATATGCTTTTTTTTCTATATTAGATAGATAGATAGATAGATAGAATAAGAATATTAGCATAATCAATATCTTTAGGAAATTAGATTTCTCAAAAGAATGAATGATCAGTTATGTTAATGTTTAATCTGTGACGTTTCAATCCTACTAAATCAGGGCTAATTAACACAATAAATTATGCATCCAACAACAGGTTTTGCAAAATGTCCCATTTATTTGATTTAGGTGTGTGAAACAGGTGAGTGGTCCATGAGGACTGGAGTTGCCCTGGTCTAAATATGACAGCGCAATGTGACATCAGATATGTTGCCATGTTTTCAGTCACTTAAACATCACATCACATTTGAGGTGATGTTTTTTTTTTTTGTTTGTTTTTTTTTAGTTTGGAAACACACATTATTTTAATATTTATCCATATAATTGAAGCAAAACTTCCCAAAGCAAATATGAGCACACAAAACTTTCTTTAAAAATTAGGCTATAATGCATTTAACTTACCAAAGCATGACAGGAATGCAGGATTTATTAAAATATAAGAAGTGCATGGCAAACATATGTGCTGACAGAGGAGACATATTTTTTTGTAAAATTATTTGATTTAAAATGTAAATAAATCACTTGACCTTATATGTATCATTATGCAAGGTGAACATACATAACCCATTGTATATATTTCTCAATGTTCTCTATCTATCTAGCAGAACAACCACTATTGTAGTCCACAGAAAAGTTAGTTCAGAATATAAAGAAGCTGCATAACAACAGTTTGTAACAGCTAAACTGAAGATGTTCTAATTCTAAATCCAGCACTAATGTGACAGGATGACAGCAAGGAGACCATAAGCTCTACTTCACTCAGCAAACATTTCCTGTCCTGGAAAATTGTTCAAGAGACTCTGGGGATCACTTATGCAGATTTGGCATCTGTATGACTACTCTTCAACAGAACAGGCATTATATCAATCAATGACAGTGCTTTTATCACATTCAATATGAGCCACCACCATTTTAAATTAGTAAAATATCACTTTATCTGTGCAGCTAAGCAAATATTACTTGACATCAAACAGCATTGTCAACTCATTGTAATGAAATACATTCACAAGTGTACAATAGGCAACAGAAACTGATCAGCTGACAGAAATAGGTTAGTGTATATATATTGTTTTAAAATGTACCATTTTGCAAGAAAATATTTTCTTTGTGTTTGTATTCTTGTTGCTATGATGTAATGTTACAACAGTAAAGGAAAAAAAAGCCCCACTACAAGTGAATGACTAACACAGGCACAAGCATTAGTCACCTTACAGAAAAAACAATGGCAAATGGACATAAATGAATCTGAAAGTATCATGGACTAGATGGCAGCAGTTGTATATATGATGTCATGTCAGGAGTGTATTCATGTAAAAACAAAAAAACAAAAAAATGTGTTCCACACTGTTATATAATGGTATAATAACAGTTTTGTGTTTACTGTAGCAACTTGTAGTTAAAGACACCGGATTAGAATTAGTGTTGAAACATGCACGACTTTATTAACCAGAAGTAGAAAAACAGAACAAATGTCAACAGATCAACAAGGTAGCAGTGTGCAAAAAAAAAAAAAAAACCCAAAAAAACCATTTTAACAACAAACTAAAGTCAGTCACTGACTCAGCCGCTTCACTTCAAACAAAAACATGAGGAACTAAATCCAGAACACTGTGGAGAAGCCAGGAAATTAAAGAGTTAAAAAGAAGCTGCAGGAGAGCAGAGAGGAAATGGAGAATAACAAAATTAACAGTCCATCATGGAATTTTAAGGGAACAACTCAAAATCTACAATAATTCAGTAAAACAGGCAAGAAAACTCTGCTACTCAAATCTATTAGCAGATAACAAAGATCCCAAACCCAAAATTCCCTTTAAAACCATTGATCTTTTAATGAACACATATTTTAACAAGTCCTCAATGATTGCATCAGACAGTGCATGTGAGGACTTTGCAGACCACTTTAGAAATAAGATAGATGTTATTAGATCCAGTCTTTTATCTAAACGAAATGTTAATTTTAACAGATCTAAGGCATTGTCTTCACCCGAGGAAACACTGGAGAGTTTTGTCCTAGTTAATGGAAAGATGCTTGTTCGAATTTTCTCCTAACTAAACCAAACAACCTGCCTTTTAGACCCAATTCCTACATCCCTTTTAAAAACGTCTTATTGTTTCTTTGAGCCTGAGCTTTTAAACATAGTAAATTACTTTCTTCAGACTAGTGTCTTCCCTGCCGCCTTTAAAATGGTGGTGGTGAGGCCCCTTCTGAAGAAGAATGATTTAGATCCATCTGTCCTGGTTCTACTGAATCTTAGTGCTGCCTTTGATACAGTAGATCACCAGAGTTTACTAGACAGACTCTGAAGTCTGATGGGCTTCTCAGGTACTGTTCTTACATGGTTTTATTCCTGTCACACAGAATTTTTGTAAGTATGGATACGTGCTCCTCAGGAATCCATGAAATCAAATGTGAGGTTCCCCAAGGATCAATTTTCGGCCCATTTCTTATTAATATATATGTTGTCTCTTGCGGATGTCATCAGGAGACATGGCATTGATTTTTTTACAGCGATGCTGATAATACGCAGCTTCACATCACCGTGTCTCCTGATGGACCAGAGCCAGTTAATGTCCTTTTAAACTGTATTTTAGATATAAAGTCATGGATGGCAGAGAACTTCTTACAGCTTAATCAGGACAAAACTGAAGTTTTAATTATCGGTCCTGAGGACAAGAGAGAGAAAATTACAGCATTTTAATTCTTCTCAGTGTGTAATAAATCTGGGTGTTCTCTGAGCTGGATTTTACTTCACACATCAGAAATATAACAAAAACTGGATTTTATAATCTTGAAAACATTGCCAGAGTCTGCCCATTTCTCTCTTGCCAGCACGGGGTTGCTGATACATGCTTTTATTTCTAGATGAATAGGTTATTGTAATGCCATACTCTCTGGTTTTCCCAAAAAGTCCATTTCAAACCTACAGCTACTTCAGAACTCAGCAGCATGCGTTCTGACAAGGACCAGAGGGCTGGAACACATTACACCAGTTTTAAAATTGCTGTATTGGCTCTCTGTATGCTATAGGATTGATTTTAAGGATTCTTTTAAGCCTGGTAAACACATAACGATTTTTTTAATCTTATGAGATTTTTTATCGGTTCGAGACCTCACACGTGAACATAAAAAATCAGGCATTAAACAGTTTTGATCATAATGCGTGTAGTCTAATCACAGAACAACACACACATAACGATGTTGTCCCACAACTAATCTACAATTTAGTCCTCCAAGCCGGACAAACATTAAAATGTAGAAGAAGAACCATAGCAACAACTGGCAAAAAACGAAGAAGAAGAAACATAGTAACAATCCTAAAACACAATACACAGCAGGAAGGGGATATATAGGATGAGGGAATGATGGTGGTCTTGGGACTTTTGTTAACATAAAAAGCCACAACTGAAAAAATAACAGATTAAAAACAGTGTGATTATTTTGATTCTTTATCTTTTTCTGCATGTTTTATTTGTTTGTTTGTTTGTTTTTCTTTGCTTATTTTGTTCCTATATGTGTAGCACTGTGGCCGTTGTGTTTTAAACCATGTTCCCCATTTTGTTGTCAGGTGTTGTGAGCCCAGGGTGGCCGTCCAGTCCCTGGTGGTGTTCCACTATCCCCCTTGGTTGCTGTGTATGTGTGAGTGTGAGTGATAACACTGGTGTTAAGTGTGCAGACCCCTTTTTTTCCCCCTGTTCGTGATTGGAGCTGCTGCATGCTGATCCTGCCCCTGAAAGTGATTTCCCTCTCCTGCCACAGTGCTAACATTGGTTTGGCTTGTTTAAATGAAGTTATACTTTTTATATGATGACATGTCTCTGGCCTGTGGTATCCTTAAAAACTTAATTGTTGTAATTGTGTAGCTGGTCACCCTTGTCGTTGTGTACCGCTACGCTGTCATATTACACATAGCAGGTGTTGTGTCTGTCAAGAGATTATGATCACTTAGTGAAGCAGCTGGCTTCTTCAATACTATACTGGCCTCAGCAAATACTATTATAAGTGTTAGGTCTAACGTGACAGCAACCGGATAACTGAATAAGGACACACTAAGTAGCCAACTAGCATAACTGAGCCATTAAGATATGCAGTGCTGGACAGCACCGGACAACATACTCTTCACCTGCATTTGGAGTGTTCTCAAGAATTTGACACACAGTGCTGTCCAGGTCTTCGTTTTACAGCACTGTAAAATCCTAATGGCCGAGTTATGCTAGGTGGCTAGTTAGCATGTCCTCATTCAGACTTACTACTATCGGTTGTTCGGCTGATGTCGCATTAACCCTTAATAGTCTCTGCTGAGGCCAAAATAGTATGGACGATGTCAGCTATTTTACTGAGATTACTTCCAGGCGACTGAATAGAAATTAATACAGCATAGGTCTTCGCAAAACATCTGTCACTGTGTTCTCCAACTTCTTCTTTGGTTTGTTTAAAAAATGTGCTCCTGTTTTTTTCTACTGTGTGACTTCGTTTAAACTAAAACGACTTCCTTTTCAAGTGAAATTCGCTCTCACACACACTAGTAGAATTCCTTTCAGACATACTAGTGAAATGTGATTTCAGAAATTTCACTATAGTGTGTGAATGATTTCACTATAGTGTATAAGAGCATTTCAGTATAGTATATAAGAGGAGATTTTAGTATAGTGTGTAAGAGCATTTGAGTATAATGTATTAGAGGACATTTCAGTATTGTATATAATATGCAGTTTCAGTATAGTGTATGAGAGGTTTTACTACAATAAGTGAATGATTTCAGTATGATATACGAGAGGTTTCACCATAGTGTATGAATGATTTCAGCATGATATATGAGAGGTTTGAGAAATATGTGTGAACGACTTAAATTTCACATGTGTCTGTGAGAGGGTAATTCTGAATAACGTCTCAAATGGCCCCTCATATAGTTCTGAGCTCTCTTATTAGCACAGGTGAAATTTTGGAAAAAAATTGCCAAAAGATGCAACAGACATTTAGAATTTATAGCTTTAAAGGATCTATAGCTGTCCTCCTGGATTGATGTACTAACTGTTATCAAAATGAAATTTCCTGATAAAAGAACAGTGTTGACATTGTTATACTAACAATATTTTCTGACTTCAGGTAATGCCTCAAGCATTGACTTGTATAATTGGATAAGCTGTGATGAAGGGAGCCGGCTGCTGTTGCCAGCTGCCTGATTGCTTTGAGGTACAAATTCAGTTTTGTCCATGAGTTTGTCAGAAAGATTGGAATATGAATATGCTACCTGTTTTTAAACAGACAATTACCATGCATGACAACAATACTTTCATGGAAATGTCACGGTACCACACTATCCATATGTCTAATTCTTTGCCCTGCTACATAAAACAATGTTTTGTTTTGTTTTTGTTTTTTTTATTTATTTATTTATTTTTTGTGCTTGCTTGCTCAAGATTACCCTACTTTGGTTAGTAATTACACATTATAAATAAATTATATTTAGAATAAACTTTGTTTCCATGTGTACACACGGTACTCACGTTTTACCCTCCAGCAATACAGATGTTTTATGTTGGGGTACACTGATTATACAGATCATTTTTCATTTAAAGCTGGGACACATATAAAGATTATTGGGCTGTTGTTGTCCCGATTTTTCCCCTTCCCGGCCAAGGACAGCAAATGGCCGATTATCTTAAGCCTTATAAGATTTTCCTATAAGATTATCATTTAGTCTGAGGAGTGTTAAGAGTGAATTTTTCCTGACAATCGGCTCCGAAACGGGTCGTTGCTGACAATCGCAAGTATTAAAGATGGTCAGTATTTACGACCAAATCACCAGGTGTGTGGGGAAAGCTGACGACTCCTGACTTGTGGATTGTGACGTGGAACGGAATTTAGCCTATCCAGAGAGCGAGCTGACTGGGGAGCAAGGAAGAGTATAAAGTCCATGTTCAAGCTGTCTCCAGTCTGTTATTTTTTTCAGTTCTGGAATATTCTGTTAATAATAGTCACCAGACCACCACCATTACCTTATTACGTATGTCCTCTGCCATGCTGGGTGTTGTGTTTTCCGGTGGTTGCCATGGTTCTTCTTCATTTTTCTGGCTGTTGCTATGTTTCTTCTTCCTATTTTTTGTTAGATCACGTTTGATCAGAGTTCTGGCTCAGAGGACTAGATTCTAGATCGGCTGCGGGATAGCATCGCTATGTGTGTGTTGTTCTGTGCTGAGATTTATCATGCTAACTGATAAGCATGGTGGTGGAGAGCTGATAATATTGTTTTGCAGCCACCGGACATCTTGCAGTCATTGAGTTGACTATGAACTCCTGCCCAGTGAGCACCAAACATGAATTTAATGTTATGTTTTGTTGTAGTCCTACATTCATCCATCCATCCATTTTCTGCCGCTTATTCGGAGTCGGGTCGCGGGGGTAGCTGCCTAAGCAGGGAAACCCAGACTTCCCTCTCCCCGGCCACATTCACCAGCTCATCCGAAGGGATCCCGAGGAGTTCCCAGGCCAGCTGAGAGATGTAGTCCGTCCAGTGTGTCCTGGGTCTGCCCCGGGGCCTCTTTCCGGTGGGACGTGCCCGGAGCACTTCACCAGGGTGGCTTCCAGGAGGCATCCTAACCAGATGCCCGAGCCACCTCATCTGGCTTCTCTCTGAGCCTCTCCTGGATCATCGAGCTCCTCACCCTATCTCTAAGGGAGAGCTCGGCCACCCTGCGGAGAAAACTCATTTCAGCTGCTCGTATTCGTGATCTTGTTCTTTCGGCCACTACCCACAGCTCGTGACCATAGGTGAGAGTAGGAACGTAGATCGATGCTGCAGAGGCGTGTCAGCCAAGACAGCCCTACAGCATCTAGAGCCCTAAGGAACTCTGGGCGGACCTCATCCACCCCCGGGGCCTTGCCACCGAGGAGCTTTTTAACCACCTCAGCAACCTCAGCCCCAGAGATGGGAGAGCCAATACCACCTACCCCAGACTCTTGCAGTCATTGAATTGACTAGTTGTAGTTCTTCCAGCTAAATTCAAACCAATTTCAGTCTACGAAGATTTGGCATGCTATTTTTTTATTATATATATATAAATATATATATATATATATCTATATATATATATATATATATATATATATATATATATATATATATATATATATATATATCAACTGCCACTCCGTCCAGGATACATCCTGCCTCTCATAACTCCCTGTATAGGCTCCCCTCTCGATGAATGGATGGATGGTCCTCATGATAAACACACACAACTACTTTCTCTAGATGTGATGTGTAAAAGTTCATATACTAGTTAATATGAAGATATATTTCCAATTGCATATGGCACATACAGTTAGGTAAACATAATTCAGTACAGGCTAAATCAGTTTTTCCCAATCCTGAATACAATGTAAAGCACTTTGGGTGCCTTGAAAAGCACTATAGAAATCCAATCTGTTATTATAATTATTTTTCAAGGGGTGACTTAGACTTTAAGCTGCCCATTGGTGCTTGCACATAAGTTGTGGGCTTTTTGTGGTTATGTTATGTTGTGAGTTAGCTCCCTTCACTTTACCCAGCAGTGGTGAAGCAGACATGGGACTCTGCTGTAACTAGAAGAGCTGTGTGGTGTTTATTGCCAAAGCTTGTGGCAAAAGCATTCACCGCTAACAGGCAGTTTTGTCACAGCTAACTTTCACTGCTCCGATGTCCCCCCTACCGCTTTGACAAAGAGGCAACCTCCGCTGGTAAAATGCAAGCCTATACAGAAGTGCAAAAATTGCAGTTCACCCCTCATCCACTAGGGGCTGGCTCCAAAACAGAGTCAATCCCCATAGACTCCCACGTTAAAATGACCAACTTCACAGGAGAAATAAACATGTTTAAAGCCTGGTACAAAAAACATTCTAGGATTAATAGGCAGGGCCGGTTCTAGGAATGCATACATGAGGGGGCAGGCATAAATTTGAAGGGGGCATTATGAGTACATACTTCAGCATTTTCTTGTTGTTGTTTTTTAAGTGTTTCTTTAACGGAACTGTGCTGTTAGTGGAGTCCAACTTCAAAGAAATGGATTGCACTTTGTCAGGCCTCTACTCTAAGACCTGTCCAGCTTGGGTGTCCCACCTGAAACCAAAGCTCCTGCTGGTATAGCTCTTAGAGTCACTGAGGCACGCAAACCCCCTGACCACAATAAGGTGGCAATCCCTCAGGGGGGGGAACAGAAAATATCAATAACAAAATGAAGTAAGAAAAAAGAAAAGAATGATCCATTATCAAAGCTTTAACAACCAACAAAATAACAATTGCCCTATTGGACAGCCATTAGATGTCTAAGCATTTTGAATAAATTTGAAACTAATAACAATAAACTCAACTATCTGTGTGTTTGTTTCTGTCTGTATATAGACCATAATGATTAAAGAATCATAACTATCAAGCACAACAATAACAGAGCAAAAAATTAAACCCCCTACCAAAATAAGGCAGTGAATCTTCAGGGGGAAATAATGATAATAATAAATGAAAATGACTAAAAACTAAATGATCCTTCATCAAAATTTTAAGAACCAACAAGGCATACATGAAGCTCTGAGCTGAACTGCTGAAAGCAGCGGGAATGTAGAGTGAAACTTTCTGTTATTTTTTTCTTCAAACTAGCATGCTGAACTAAAGGCTGGGCGGAGCTTGAGGGGTCTCATATGCGCAGCTCGTTTTCCCTCAGTCTAGTACCGAGGAGGCAGTCACATCTATGGCCCGTGCGTGATTGATCACTGCTCCTACTAACAGGCGTAGACACGTTTAAATAGAACAGAAACAAACCCCAGTTGACAGAATAGATGCAATAAATACGTCTGTTATTATAAGTATTTATTCAGTATCGCTACAACACATTTAACAGAGCTTTACTCTATAAGTTTTACCGCTGGAGCTCAGCAGCCGCTCTCTCTACGAGGGGGAGAAATATGACACCGCAAGATCAGGCTGTATGTCAACTCATTTGCATACTAAACACTGATTGGTTGTTTTCTGTGGTGGTGGGAAGGACTTGTTGAAGACAGTACAATGGATCCTGTGAAGCTCCGACACAGAGTTCAGTACAGAGGGGAGAGAGCGTTTGGAGAGATTTGCCCATTTCGGCGCATTTGATTGAGGGGGCAGAATGTTTGTTTGAGGGGGCACTGCCCCCTCTTGCCCCTGCGTAAAGCCGGCCTTGTTAATAGGTCAATTTTACCTTCATGATAGCTGTGAGGGGGGTAAATTTTTTTCTAACTCATCCATTTGGATGTTATTTAATCTTGAATTTCGGCATGATCAGGGGCGTGTCCTTTTGATTGACAGGCAAGAAGGGAGAATGCAGCACAACAGCGGTTTTTAGCCAGCTAACAGCACGCTTTAGTTTTAGGCAGCCTATCTCCATTAGCTGTTTAGCTACCATTAGTTCTGGGTTAGCTCAGTTAGCTCTTAGCTACAGGCAGCCTGGAGTTTGATGGGTGTCATCTACCCTCACCTCCACAATCCCCCTCTCAGCTCCACCTCTTTGCCCGTTGGATTTTCTGGGAATGACGACACGCGTGATGCTGCGATGGTGGGAACCGCCCAATGAGCTTCAATTCAGCTCTTCAAAAACCTAGGGGTGACGTCACCGAGGCTCCGTCGATCTTTTATATACAGTCAATGGCTCTGACCTGCACTGTGCCTCAAATCAGCTGACAACGGGCTGTGAGTCTCTCTCTTTTCCCTCTCTAGCATGATCTTAAAAGGAGGAATGCTGTTCTTTTAACACAGTGCTGTAAACAGCACCATATCTTTGCAATGACAAATAACTCATCCAAACAATAGTCGCCTTCTAAAAACAGCCGTTGTGTTCGTGAACCGTTTCAACTAAATGATTAGTTGTGCACATCCCTACTTCAAACCCAATGTATTTAATCAATGTAAAAAAATAAAGGGACATAGTTCCTACAAAATGATGTGAGAAACTTATGTCATACAGGAATTTATTGTTTCAAGTTATTGCTACTAAATGTGCCTGTGATATTAAAGCATGGAATGTCCTTAATATTTTCATTCCCTGCGTCTGCTTTTCTTTTAATTGGTTTTTGTTAAATAAATAATGGCAAATTTTGAATAAAATAATAAATAATGGCAAATTTTGAGTTTTGATGAAAATAAATAATTTTCATCAAAACTCAGTTAACTTACTTCAAGACCTTGTTCAGACCAGATGGTTTTTATATATTCTGATATGTAAATCCAAAGAACTGGAAGAGGTTTCACTTTCTTTTTAAAGAATTTAAATCTTAGTTTCCATTATATAGACCCACTGAATTTACATACACAGCATAATTAGATTTTTTTTTTATTATTATTTAAATCAGTTTTTAAGCAAAACCAATAATAATTTCTTCTCATTATAGGAAGTGACATCATATGTTGACAGCGTGGTTCAGGCACGCCCCCCTGAAAATAAGGAGAGGGGAGAGGGCACGAGATAAACCGTGGTAGATTCAGAGGCAGACATTGGATTGGCATGGCTGTGTGCAGCTCAGCACTGCAACCTACATCCACAAGGCTCCTGCCTGGACGTTTGGATTTTCTGTCACGCAGCCTTGAAACAGTGCTAGACAGAGGAACACTGAGCTGTGCTGTGTTTTTACAGCATGTTGCAGGGCATTCGAAGATAGAGAGGGGAGATTAAGGGAGTGTGGGGGCAACACTTGAGTGATGCTGTGTGAGCATCTCGCTCTTTCTTTTCAGACCGCCAGGCTTTTCTGCACAGAGACCTCAGACTAATGGAGGAATGCAACCATGTTACTCCTTGCTTGTCATGCTTGAATCACAGCTTCATATATCCTTTTGTCTCGGAGTCCTCTTTGTCTTTGTCTGTCACTGCCGCCAGACCATCTGTGGGGTAGTGGGGTGGACACAGGTTCTTCCACAATCCCCCTCTCCCTTGTCTGTTTCCCCTAATTCTCTTAACTCCCAGCTCGCTCGTGTCTATTTACCTCTTATAAGCTTCCCTCCCCTCTGTGTTCGACTCAGTGTTTCTCACTGCTTACTATTTCCCTCTTACTGCTCATTCAAAGCAGGCAGGCTGCTATTCTACCTTAGCAGCTTGCTACATGATCTCACGGAACACTGTTTTCGCTGCTGCTCTGTTGAGCCCTTCTAGAAATCCATCTCCATAACGTCAGGATGTTCATTCAGGAGGATTGATCCTCTCAACCCCCATCACTCATTCCTTCCCCTCCCTTGTCCCGATCTCCTGCCCTCTGACCCTCATCCTCTTGTTATCCCCTCCTCACCTTCCCTTTTTTTGTCCTTAACCTAAGCCTCTTCTCCCCTAACTCATTTCACCCTCTTGACCATGTTGCCATGTGTCTGCTGGCTTCAGCCTATCCTCATTTTGCTGTCCTCTGTCTTGTGGACCCGGGGGGAAAACTGCCCAGCAACCTGCCTGTGCCCAGATCCTCACACTGTGGACTGCAGCGGCCGTGGGTTGACCCGTCTACCTGATGAGATTCCCTTGGACGTCCGCAGGCTTTTGCTGGCTGACAACTGGATACCCCGCATCCCCTCCGATTTCTTGGTTCTGTATAGTGACTTGGTCTACTTGGATCTCCGGAACAACTCCCTCTCCCACATAGAACCTGGGACCCTTAGCACTTCCTCCAGGCTGGTCTTCCTGGACCTGGGTAGCAACAATCTAACTGAAATCCCGAAAGGCACTTTCGGGGAGTCCCGGAGCTTGATCAAGTTACGACTGGGAAACAACCCATATCTGAGCATGGTGAGTGAGGATGCTTTCCTGGGCCTCACCTCTCTGCGAGAACTTGAGCTGGAACGTAATGCATTATCTACCTTAAAGGTGGGGGCACTTAGTCAGTTGCCCTCTCTGCGGGTTGTGAGACTAGAGGGCAACCCTTGGGTATGCAATTGCAATTTTGCCAGCCTGTTTGAATGGCTGATGGAAAACAGTCACAAGCTTCCAAACGGTAAGTAATTACATCTCAGCCATTTTTTTTTCTATGTGCTTGTCCCAATTGAATCTGAGTATGACATTCAGCAGTAATATGGCAAATGAATTGCCATAATATATCTCTGGTCTATTTGTGTTTTCCCAGTAGGAGAGGGATCCCCCTCCCTCGTCCTTGTTCTAATTTTGTATTTTTCTTCCTCCACCCCCACAGCCCATAATGTGTGAGACTGAGTGTGTAATCTGAGACAATAGCACTTGTTTGAAAGTGACAGGCATGCTTTATTAATAAATTAAATCAACTTCACAAGATACCAACTCCAAATTTAGTGATATTCTACATGCAAAAAGAAACTAAAAGACATATGTACCTACACGATGAGCTTTAGCAATTTGTGGATTATATTTATCTAAAACTTGGCATTTGGTGGATGCAATGAAGCAGTAATATAACAATGCAATTATCTTTTTTTTCTTTTTACACAATTGAGAATATAACCAGTTTGTCAATTTGTGTGTCTTATTGCTTTATCCATGTAGGTTTTTAGGCTCACACACTCCATCTACCACTGTGATTTTGCCAGGAGGGATGTGTTATATAACAGGATGGATATTTTGGTGGTTTTACAAAGCAATCTGCTTATTTGGGAAACAAAATAAGACAAAAAGGAGTCACTGTGTTCCCTCAGCAGTTTTAATTACACTGTGGTTAAAATCTCTTGGGTTTTAAAAGGGTGTGCAAGAGATTTCTTACAAAACATCTGAACATTCAAATCACTCAGATTAATGCTTATTTCAGTTTCAGTTTAGCATATAGAACATGACAAACAAGTTAGGATTAAAAAATCTTGTTAATTTTTGTCTCTTGTTTAGTAGGATACACAGACATTTAACTCAAGGTGAACTGTATGTAAATGACTATTTATGTCCTTGCAAAGGACATAGACAGCAGTTATCTCATGAGTGCAAGCTAGGACACTGGAGCAAAGAAGCAAAACTAAATAGATCTGACAGTTCAGCCACACATGACTCGTAACATGTACTATTATCATTTTAAGATCAGAGTATAGATTTACAATGTACAATGAATTTTATTCTTGCCAAGGATTTTATTTGAATTTGCCATCCGATTTGTGAATAAAGAATAGCTGGAGATGCCATTCAGATAGGATTTAATGTAAAATGGTAAATTGTGACTTCTGTGAGAATTTAGAAGATAAATATAGTATAAAATGTTGAATTTTACATTTAAAAACAAAGCTTTTGTCTGCAGTCTTAACCTGAATAATCTAACTAAAGATATTTGTATGTATGTTTTATATGTGGGGAAGGATTATTATTAATAATTTTATAAATACAAGGTAAAGCTGGTGATCCATTTAACCCTGTGGAAATTGATATGTCATCCTGTTATGAAAATATTGCATGACAACATTTTTCTCTTTGCAAGTCTTTCATGAATACTAATTCTGGATCTGGCTTACAGAAGCTTTTAATCACCTACTCTCGAAAACTGGCTGGAGACTGCCTTACTGTTGCAAACTGCTGACAACTCATAAAAGCAAACTCTCTATACATTTAGGCCATGGTGTTCTCTGCTATCGATTCTGCCCTCGCTTTCCTCTCACATCTTTTGTCATCCAAACCCAAAAGCAGACAAGTTTGGGTCTGTGCAGCAGGAAAGTTGATAAAGTGGCCGGACTTTTCAGTTCCTCAAGCAAGATGTTGGCAATGCATTAATCACAACTGCTAAGCGTTGTCCATTCTGAATTAGTAGCGCTGGCAAGGCACACATCAACAACAAAAAAGAAAGGCAAAAGCCTGGCCAAGCTGCTAGCATAGCTGCCAAGTGGCCCCAGAGTACATGCACCAACAAATTGCTTTAGTAATGCTCATCTCACCTCATATGTGTCTCTTACTACACCATCAGTGAGTGTTCGCTTTATGGCCCTAGACACGAATCTGCCAGCTTGGACCACACACACTCGCGCCCACTCACATGCATACACAGCCATGCTTAATCAAGAAGGGATAAACAGACTGTCCTGCTATTTTGCATTATTTATTTTTGCTTTATTTATTTATTTGTTTTTATCTGACCAAAAGTTTTCTGGAATCTATTCTCCAATGCAAATTATGCTGAAAAATGAGAACACAGCATAAAGCAAAAAAGAGAGCAGACAATTTGTTCCTCTGCATACGCTATATACTGCAGAATGTGCTTTTTTTGTCACTGCAAATGTACAAAGGGCCAGTGCATCCCTATATTCATAATTCTGACATGACTATTTTTAAGGTGAATCCACATCAGCAGAAGTTCATACCAAGTCTTAAATCTGATTACAAAACAAAAACATAATCAATATGAATGTTACTTAAAAATCTTTCATTGTCTAACAGAATGGGAAATATAGAAGAGCAGAGCAGCTTGCGCTGAGTTGGATTTACAAACATGGCTGGTTCACACATGCAGGCATCTTACTGCCAGACCTAATTAACGTAATGACTGAGCTCTCAATTGTGGAAAAATGCTATGACCTATTCTCTGGCATACTGTATTTGAAGTGGTTACACAATAACAGATGGACACTCATTAGTGAATGAGCTAGACTTTATAAGCTTTCCAATATGTATCAACCCTAATGACCATTATCAACATGGGCGTGTTAACTCAAAATGTCATTGTACGGAAAACTAATTAGAGAAAATTCAGTTTGTGTCAAGGCCGGCTTTACGCAGGGGCAAGAGGGGGCAGTGCCCCCTCAAACAAACATTCTGCCCCCTCAATCAAATGCGCCGAAATGGGCAAATCTCTCCAAACGCTCTCTCCCCTCTGTACTGAACTCTGTGTGTCGGAGCTTCACAGGATCCATTGTACTGTCTTCAACAAGTCCTTCCCACCACCACAGAAAACAACCAATCAGTGTTTAGTATGCAAATGAGTTGACATACAGCCTGATCTTGCGGTGTCATATTTCTCCCCCTCGTAGAGAGAGCGGCTGCTGAGCTCCAGCGGTAAAACTTATAGAGTAAAGCTCTGTTAAATGTGTTGTAGCGATACTGAATAAATACTTATAATAACAGACGTATTTATTGCATCTATTCTGTCAACTGGGGTTTGTTTCTGTTCTATTTAAACGTGTCTACGCCTGTTAGTAGG
Source organism: Melanotaenia boesemani (assembly GCF_017639745.1). Lineage (NCBI taxonomy): Eukaryota > Metazoa > Chordata > Actinopteri > Atheriniformes > Melanotaeniidae > Melanotaenia > Melanotaenia boesemani. The sequence continues at coordinate 18,317,704 of NC_055684.1, read as the reverse complement.
AGCAGTGATCAATCACGCACGGGCCATAGATGTGACTGCCTCCTCGGTACTAGACTGAGGGAAAACGAGCTGCGCATATGAGACCCCTCAAGCTCCGCCCAGCCTTTAGTTCAGCATGCTAGTTTGAAGAAAAAAATAACAGAAAGTTTCACTCTACATTCCCGCTGCTTTCAGCAGTTCAGCTCAGAGCTTCACGTATGCCTTGTTGGTTCTTAAAATTTTGATGAAGGATCATTTAGCTTTTACTCATTTTCATTTATTATTATCATTATTTCCCCCTGAAGGTTCACTGCCTTATTTTGGTAGGGGGTTTAATTTTTTGCTCTGTTATTGTTGTGCTTGATAGTTATGATTCTTTAATCATTATGGTCTATATACAGACAGAAACAAACACACAGATAGTTGAGTTTATTGTTATTAGTTTCAAATTTATTCAAAATGCTTAGACATCTAATGGCTGTCCAATAGGGCAATTGTTATTTTGTTGGTTGTTAAAGCTTTGATAATGGATCATTCTTTTCTTTTTTCTTACTTCATTTTGTTATTGATATTTTCTGTTCCCCCCCTGAGGGATTGCCACCTTATTGTGGTCAGGGGGTTTGCGTGCCTCAGTGACTCTAAGAGCTATACCAGCAGGAGCTTTGGTTTCAGGTGGGACACCCAAGCTGGACAGGTCTTAGAGTAGAGGCCTGACAAAGTGCAATCCATTTCTTTGAAGTTGGACTCCACTAACAGCACAGTTCCGTTAAAGAAACACTTAAAAAACAACAACAAGAAAATGCTGAAGTATGTACTCATAATGCCCCCTTCAAATTTATGCCTGCCCCCTCATGTATGCATTCCTAGAACCGGCCCTGGTTTGTGTACTCTTTTTATCTATGTGGGTGTTGCATTCTGATTACCCTTGACCAAACAACAAATCCATTAAAATTTTGCTTCAGTTTCATTAAAGTCCATCTCTTAAAGCCAAGAGCACAACTTAGTTTAAATTAAAATATGTTTTCTATTTCACAGTTCCACATTACACACTGTAATAGCCAATATGCTACATTCAGTATCCTTATAACTCAATTGAAAGCAGCTGAAATTGCATTTTGTAGCCAATTTTATTTAACTCATGGCTGCACAGTAAATGGATGTTTAACTCCAACAGCTGATGAGCTGTGAAACGATGTGGAGAAGGATAGTGGAGATATGATTAGTAGTAGGCTTCCCATATCTGAAAGACAATACAAAAAAGTAACATGACACTGTGTAAATCCTGTATGCCATGATGGGTCCTTTGTTGGTAAAACAAATATATACACACTTAAAGTGCAAAACTTGACGAATAATAAAACAAACAAACAAACAAACAAAGAAACACTATGTGACAGATACCATGGTAAATTGCTTGACCTATGTTTAAAATGTTTTCTCTGCCAAAGTTTTTGCTTTTCAAGGAAGACAGATGTAACAATTCTGAGCTGCGTCATTTTCAACACAGCATATCAACTAATAAAAGGGTTTCTTCCTCTTCCTCAAAACTTATATTTTGATTTTATCCAAGTTTAAGTTTCCAGTGTGTTTCTGCCTATGAGCTGAGTATTAGCAACTCCGTGTCGTGAAAAAAACCTGTAATATGTCGAAAATGTTTTACAATCCAAGCTTAAAAACTGAATGGCAATGTAAGTCCAGGCTTTTGTACTGAGTAGTGTTGGTGTTACTTGATGAGATCCACAACCCTTGAATCTGCACTTTTCCAACTCTAACCATGAATTTTGCAATTTCTAATTCTGACTAGGTTCATTCTAACTGTAGTTTTAACACCTTTTTATAACCATTTATGAGCGTGATGTAAAAAATAAGGACCGACATATATTCTTTCCCAACATGTGATTAATTTAGCATTTTGTTCAGTATGTATGTAATTCTGATGCTAAAGGAACATTTCCAAGACAGGTCAAAATTATTCATTTTATCACATTTGATAATAGGGCTACCTTCACATTCACTGAACAAAAGCTTTGATCTGAAGCAGCGTACAAGTGAGGAACACATTGGGATAAATGTGAGGTTCAGTGTCTTACCTAAGGATACTAAAATTGGGGGGTTGAAACAGCAACCTTGTGACTGAAAGACAAAGACTGCCATTTGTAAGACTGGTGGAAAGCTGAGCTACTATGTATTTAACAGATTTAAACCCTCTTCATAAATGTACAAATGTCTAGTATTTTAATTTGAAGAGAAGAGTTGGGAAACAGCATGACAGACACGCTTGTCCTTTCAAAAGTTGGGGATTCACCTTCAAAACTTTCATCAAGACTCAGTAGAATAAATCTGTAAGCATTCTCATAGATCATCATTCAGCTGTCATACCTTAAAAAATCTATAAAATATATGCAAGTTCAAAAATGGAAAATAATCTTAAACTGATCTAAAAAACTGTAATAAAACAAATAAGTCTGGTGTTTTAAGGCTTCCCAAGATATTTATGGCCTCCTCTCTCAATGCCTGCATAATGTAGCAGCTGCAGAGCCCAGGCTGTAAATCCAATTCCCATTTCATTTTTCACGTCTTGATTTCCCCCATGATTTTCAGCTCATGATGGAGCAGACTTTTCTGTTTGCATTACTTTGATTACTGCAGGTCAGAATGGTGAGTGGTAGAAAGATGCTTGATATTCTGCTTTTTTAGGTTAGGGGGAAAATATTCCAGTCACATGTTTTTTTTTTGTTTGTTTTTTTTTGTAGTCACCAATCAGGTTCATAAATGTTTCAATGCAAGAATGATTGTAAACATGATCCACTGCTGTCTCCAGTGCTCTTGGGTTAAGGATGAACAAAGGCCATGTATAATTCAGACTGACACAGTTCTATGGCACATTGGCCAGGGTAATTGGAGCTAGAGCTGCCTACAGGGCAGGGCAGGCCAGTTTCTCATGAGAGATAGGAGGCCCATCGTGGCTTTGCTATCAACACTAGTCATGACCTGAACAGTTTTCCTTCAATGTAGCAGTTCATGTGATAGCTTGGCCAAAGGCTGAATTTTCCTTCACAGCCTATCGAGTTGCTTCCTGGTGACCTGTTATCACTCTGCACAAACAGACCCCAAAATATGATACCATTGACCAGCTCCTTCCTAGCAAGCAGGTTATGCCACACTGCTCTGTACGACATCTCCTGCTATCTTTACCACCCATGAGTATGTGATGAGAAAATATCTGTTCCATTAACACAGGCTGACAGCTTGTTTTATCTTGGCCTAATTTGATGTTTATTTAAAGTTGGGACGTGGAGGAGATAGCGCTGGCGAGGGAGAGCTGAGTGGGAAAAGGTGGACGGAATTACAGAAAGTGATAGCATCAGCTGCTGCACATACAGAAGCAGGGAGGGATAATCTGCCAGTGTCAGAAATAAAAGGCAAAAAGCATTATTTCACTGGTAGTGTGCAGCATAATGCCTGAATGATATGCTGTTTTGTTCATCTGTGTAGATGAAGCATCAGTAGCTAAAACCGGTGTATTAAGTCAGTAGTATAATATATGGTAGAACACAAGCTCAAAACAAATAAACAAATCTCCCAGTTATTGGTTTTTAACCATCATCTCTTTTATCTGAGAATAAGCTTATTGCATAAGTAAGCCTTTGCATCACATAGTGAAATATTTGTGTATGCATACATTTCTATTATTGGATTGCTTCACAGAAGGAACCCCCTTCTAAATGATTCCCCATCATCCCCCTGTCACATCAATGTTTGTAATTTTGTACATTTATTTCACAAATTCTCTTCTCTGTTCCCACCACTGCACTACTGGCCTTATCATGCACAAATCTTACCAGTTTTTTCAGACTTTGGTCAACCTTTCTCACAACCAAAAATTACACTATCACATTATATATCTATTAAGTAAAGGACTATTGTGGCATATTCTTCTGCTTTAATAATGTAGGATCAGGACATGAATGAAAATCATTATTACAGTTAAATTTTAAATGTACCGGAGTGCTGAGACACCAGTGTTTCAAGATCAAATAAATTCTAATTCCTGCATGGGTCTGCAGATGGTGTAGTGATTGGTGCAGAGATCAATCTGGACAGACAGTGTGGAGTTGAGGTAGGAAGGAGAAACAAGCCTCCGATATCAGGCTGCCACAGCAAGGTAGATCAATCACGGCTAAGACAGGAGACAGCCTATCCTGTTGACTGGCTGTAATCCTAAATGTAATCCATCAACCATCTGAGCTGTCTGTGCAGTTACAACTGTCTGTAACTTATCTGTGTGGACAGACATACCTGATAGTGTGAGGGCATGATTTGTGTAGCATTACTGGACAGTAACCTGCACTACAGCAACAGTTTTTGTGATGACACAGGTGTTTGAGACCATTTATCAGTTGCAAAAATTGCAACGAATCAGTGTATCCACAAACAAGGCTTACATTAAGAATGTGCAAAGTGCAAAAAACAACAGTTAAACAATTTAGCCAGCAGCCAATTGGTACCAGCTATTTACAAATAAGATGCATATTATGATTATTCTTATGTTAAAGAACTTGTTAGTTTCTCATCCAATAGAATGTATATGTGGGATACATGCAAGAGTAATTAAACTTAAAAACAACCCCATTATCTGGGTGTGTTTTTTCCTAATTTGGACTGACAGGTTTACATGTATTTAAAAGTCTTTTTTAAAGGAGCACTATGGAACTTCGTCAGATTTTCTCAGCGATGTTCTTCATGTCTCTCAGCCTCAGGATACTGCTGGGCAGCAACGGCCCCAGAAATGTACAAAATATATGTCGCTGTGCTATCAAAATGAGTCAAGAACACAAAGTTTTAAGATCCAAAAGTTACATACTTTGACTTTATAGTGGACTAAAAAATGATTTTTTTCCTTAAGTTTAATATTTATAATATTTTAATATCAGAGATATGAAGGCATAGTTTTATTTGAAGTTATGCAAAGATTAAAATTATTACAACATGAAGGAATGATTTCAATTGGATGTCATAATGACTTGTGAAAAAATAAAATACTGACTTGACATATCATAAGTCAACTTGATGTACAGCATTTTGAATTGGAATATGTTTGGTATTTTATCTGTACACTCTATGGACTTTAACTAGGAGGTAGTGGTGGTTGATCCAAATATTGGTAATATCGATACCAACGTTGGTATTGATTTCAGTTGATACTAGTGTGATGATATTGGTAGAAGTGTGTGTTTTATTCTTTTATTTTTTTGTGGATTTGATTCACTGTTGTGACAAGGCACCTACATTCCCGACATCAGCTTCTCTCTCTACCTGAGATAATGCCAAATTTGGATTTTTAAAATGGAACCAGCAAAACTTTGTTTCTGGACACCTGATTGTAAAAATTTTATATGTACAAATACACTATACAAGTACAAATATATATATATATACTATACAAACTTTAGAAATAAGGAGGATAAAGTGTTTTTTGGTGGGTTTAGTTAACCTAATATCAGCTTCTCACTGTCACCAAAATAATGCCAAATTCAGATCTTTATGGTGTGAGTAATAACTTTGCTGTTTAAGTATTAATGCGTTATAAAATTAAAGCATTCATTCCACAGATTAATCTCCTTTCATTTACACATTCATTTTGACATCTCTATTATAAAGTATTGTGTTGCATCAGTATTGATGCAAAATATCATGAGGAAGATCAATCCTAATTCTAAACAAACACTGAATGTGCTACAGCCAAAAATGGCAAACGGTCATGCAGTGTTTAAATGCTTTAGATAAGGGCTTATCAGGATAGCTGTAAAATCTTTAAGACACAAGTGGGTCTGATAATAATTGCAGTTGTGGATCATATTAGATTAATGTGTTCCTCAGTTATATTCTTATACACGAACAGAAAGATAGTTTGAGTAATTTTTCAGCAGCAATCCCAGTAGTGTTTCCAAAATGAAACATAAAACCAACCAATAAGTAGGCTTACTTATGCGTCTATACTTATACAGTCAACATGAACTAGCTTCATATATACATATATATAATAGGAAAAACTAAGGGTTAAAACTATTACTACGTTGTTAATACTGCTTCATAGTATCTCCTTTTATATGGTGTCAAACCTTTTATATGGTGACACACCATAGAAGTGTTTGTGTCATCAGGTTCCACTAATCGCAACAATCAATACATGCCAAATGGCTTAAGAGTTTCACTGCCCCATCAAAAATGCATAAGTGTGAGAAGCTTGGTGATCCGGAAGGGGCTAAGAGCTGTTTCTCCCCCGCATCGAGTGCCAGATGCTCAAGTCACCTCATCTGGCTCAGGCATCTGGTTAGGATACCTCCTGAATGTCTTCATGGTGAGGTGTACCAGGCAGGTTCCTCTAGGAGGAGACCCCGGCAAAGACCCAGGGCACGCTGGAGGGACTACGTCTCTCGACTGGCCTGGAAACACCTTGGAATCCCCTCCCTCGGTTGAGCTAGAAGAAGTGGCTGGAAAGTCTGGTCTTCCCTGCTTAGGCAGCTGCCCGTGCGACCCGGCCCCGGATAAGCGGAGGAAATTGAATGGATGGATTATCAATTTATTATTAAGCTGTATTGTTGAAGCATGCAACATGATGACAGCTTTGTCTTTTCAACTGAAACTCTGATAATGTTACACAATCTTAGGAGAAAGTAAAGAGCAAACATTAGAACACTAGTCAAACTGCGTGCTTGCAAATCTTATAAGTCAACAAGTAGAAGCTTTACTGCTTTAATCAGTTTATTTTGCATAAGTTTGCTCTGCTGAGATTATACCTCTCTCGTAAAGAAGCATGTCAGGAAAAGCCAAAGGATTTAGACAGTATTTAACTCTTGCCTTACTAAGAGACGCCCCCCCCCAAAAAAAAGCTGATTGGTGTGTGGTTGGTGCTTTTTCTGCTTGTCATTTTATGTAAAAATTTTACATGTTTGAAAGAAACATGCTCGTTGTCTACATACCTTATGTAGCCATTCTCTGTTTAAAGATTTTTTTGTGTTTGTTTGTTTGTTTGTTTTGTAGAACAAATGAACAAAGAAATTTTGGGTCATCACAAAGGTTAACATAATTAATCATATAACAAGATAATGGATACATGCGTTTTTAGCTGGAAGACAAGTGTTGGAATCCGACTGATTTATTTTCTATTTGTTTTAAATATGACATAGTTTCAACCGGTGGTCAGCTCTGTTGCTGTTATCTGTTTTTCCCTTGGCTTGATGTTAAATACAATCCCTATAGCCAGGAAAGAAATCATTTAGACACTGACTGAATGTCTGTAAAATGCATACATGTGTATCATACACATCAAGCACATTTCTGCTTTCTGGAAAAGTAAAATGGCAACTCATTTCCCTGGAAATTGGCCTGGCAAACCTTTGCTCCAGAGAAGGATTTAGTGTGAATCTCAATACCAGTATAGGAAAAAAAAAACAAAAAAACATTCAAGCTAAAAATGCAGATCTGACAGTGGTCATCTGAAAGATGTACACTGTTAATTTAAAGATCAGGATTTTTATACAACTTCCATGATATAAAATATAGTGGACTTTGCGTAAGAAAGAGAATATATTGATGAACAAACTATTAAAAATGTGATGCCCATAAAGAATATATAGCTTATTAAGAACATCATAGTGTTTCTGCTACCAAGCTGTTTATGGGAGAGAAAACAATTAATTTTTACTTAATGAAAAATGTACCCTTTATACTTACAGTAAAAAGTGGATATTAACACAATATTCATGATTTGAGCTCTGCTTGCCACCACATTGGATTTAAAATTAAACCACTAAGATGTAATTGAAGTGCAGACTTTCAATTTTAACTTAAGGGGTTAAAAATACACAAAACATTTAGAAATCGCAAAGTTGCCTCATTTCAGGGATTAAAAAGTAACTGGTTAATCAACATTACTGTAGAAAATATTTATTTTTCATACTTTGTTGAGAATCCTTTGCAGACAATGACTGCCTTAAGTCTGGAACCAATAAACATCACACTGGATTTCCTCCTTTGCTCGACCTTTACTGCACCTGTCTTCAGTTGCTTGTTTGTGGGTTTGTTTCTGCCATTTCTCTGAAATTCATGGTCATGGTCATTCAAGTTGAGATCTGATGACTGAGTCACCCATGGCAGAATATTCCACTTCTTTGTCCATATAACTTCAGTTTCTGCTCCTGTCTGCTGTCACATCATAAATAAACACCAGGGACCCAGAGCCGCATGCCCATGACATCTAACTGATATAAGATATTGTGTCCTTTGGATCATGTTCCAGGCTTCTCCATTCTTTCTTTTCCCCATCATTCTAGTACAGGTTGATCTTAGTTTCATATGACCAAAGAATGATGTTCCAGGATTGAGCTGGATCCTTTAGATGGTTTTAGGTAAAGTCTAATCTGGACTTTGTATTCTTGAGGCCGATTAATGGTTTGCACCTTGGGTGAACATTTGTCCCCATGAAATCTTCTCTTTAAAGTATTGATACACCTACTTCCTCAAGAATGTTCTTCACTTGGGTGGAGTTGTGAAGGGGTTTTCATTACTATGGAAAGGACCTTGCGAACATCCACCTCGCTTCATGGACGTCCAGACCTTTCTAGCTTACCAGTGCACTCTTTCACTCAGAATGCACCAAACTGTTAATTTTGTGACTCCTAACATTTCTGCTATCTCTCTGATGGATTTCTTCTTTTTTCAGCTTACAAATGATCTGTTTCACACTCATTGAGAGCTCCTTTGACAGCATGTTGTTGGTTCAAAGCAAAGCAAAGTAACAGATTACAGATGCAAATGCCAGACCTGGAATCAACTTCATACTTTTTACCTGCTACATGGATGCAGAAGGAAGTAACCCACAAAGCCTGTAAAACAGCTTTAAGGTTAACTGCCCAATTACTTTTGGTCCCTTAAAAAAAGCCAGCTACATATTTAAGAGTTTTAACTCCTAAACATTTCCTCCAATTTGGATGTGAATTCCTTCAAATTAAAGCTAAGAGTCTACACTTTAAGGCCATATTGGAAATGGGAAAACAGCTAAAATAACAAAACTTTTATCAGTGTCTAAGTATATATAGACCTGACTGTGTGGTAATGATTAAGAGCGAGTTTTAAGAGTGATGATTGAGGCCTATTTTATTGATAAAAGAAAACAGAAAAATGATGCCTTGTCTTATATTGGGCTGCATTTAAAAAAAAAAAAAAAGAATGAGTAAACAACAAAAAATGCTAGCCTTGATTTTCCAGTAACATAGAGGAGATGTTAAGATTCTCAAATTCAGGTTTCTTTTTGGTTTTTGCTCTCCTTCTTCTGAATTTCCTAAAATATAGTATGACAACCATTGGCTTTTTAAGATATAATCATCAGATTGTTTCACATAGTGAGCTCTGAGGAAGACACCCAACTGCATGAAAAAGACAAATGAGTTCTACAGAAATGACTCTGTTGACCTTTTGAAGGACTTAGAAAATGTTGATAACCTGCATTAATTTAATATTTAGCAAGAAAAAAAAATTGGTACGTGAGGTTTCACGAACAGATTGTGGTGTTTGGCAGAGCGACAGTATTTTGTTTTTCACCGTGAGGAAACCACACAATTAGGCTGGTTGTTAGTTCAGGATGTGGGACTAGACATACAGACCTTCAAAAATCACTGAAACTTAGTAAAACTATTAGTAGAAAAACTAAGAAAAAAGCATTTATTGTTGTTGAGCTGTTGTTTCTATGGCCACTACCAGAAGCAGTGTTTAGTTAAATCTCAGCTGCTGCTGTAACATGAAGATACAACATGCATGTTATGTTATGTCCCTTGTTTAAGGTGGGACAGCTAGTTGGTATTGGATCAGAAAACCTAAAAAACACGAATTTAAAGTTTTTGGTTGTAGCAAATTTTCAGCATTGCAGTGCTGCGTGTATTAGCAAGATGGGGGGGGAGCAGCATTAGCATTGTGGAGACATGAATAGAAATGAAGGTTTCTTGTTAGAAAAACTAAACAAGCCTGAATCTTATCAGATGAACGAACTGATTGCAGAATATGTTCTACAGTATTTTTGTCAAGTAGGGAACAGAGCATACTCAAAATGTAATGAGGTGAAAAAGTCTGGGAACTATGCTCCTGATGAAGGCATTCACGTATTTAGCAGCATTTGGAACTAAAAACTTTTAATTGGTTGGACAGTGCTCTGATCTGAAGAACATAAATTCTTCCTGTTACAGCTGAGACAAGATAAAAATGAAACACAAACATCATCCACAATTTGCTTAATTTCTAAATGTGAACAGGGGTTTCACCTGTCCAGATGCTGATGTTTCACCCAGTGAGCAGCTCACTGTCATTTTTTGTAGTGGCTAAGGTTTCAAATTCCTGCATTTCTAAGCTGAACTCACATTCACTAAAACACTGGACCTCCTTTTCCATGGACAGCTTGTAACTGTCATTCTAGCATTTGCACCAAAGGAACTTTTTTTTGCCAAATACTGCAGCTGTTCAGTAATTCCCTCATCTTTCAGACAATGCCAATCTCAGTCACATATTGTTCAACAGTTCCAGCACAGTTTCTGGAAAGTTTCTAAATATCCTTGCAAATCCGGCACACTTTGTTTTGTACAGTTACAACAAATGTATATGTTGTGTATCCGAAATTAAGTCGAAATGAAAAATAACTGCATTTAAGCTGATGATTGCAGCGTGTTGTGTGTTTTGCTGGGACAGATCACCTTGTAAAGCAGACAAAGTAAATTTGTGACAGACATTGTGAGGGTTAATCTGGTGCAATCAGGATGTTTTCCTATATGTGATGAGTTTCTAATATTTCGCATTTTGCAAGGTGCTTTGGGTACTCAACAAGATTCAAGTGAAAGCAAACATCACTAAAAACAAAATAATTGGAGAGTCAGGTGTTTTTTTCCATGGTTACACCCTTATACTGACATTCTTAGAGTATGAATCTGTATGATACTCAAGATGTCATGGAGATCACAAAGAAGTATAAAGAATAAAAATGTCTGCATGTTGATTTTATTTTAATAATAATAACTCCTGCTGCTGCCTGTGTCTAACAGGGTTATTTTAGTCTCAAATCTTATGATCTTAACATCTTGAAAAGGCTAGATCAGATTGTGTCTCTGTGGCTATGTAGATGCAGCAAGTTTAAGGTGAATATGACCCATTTAGCTCAGGCACAAACAGCCAGGACAGGCTGTCCAGTATATTGGATTTTCACATTCAACATTTCACATGGTCATTTAAAGCTCTTGTGAAATGTTTGTCAGTGACATGAAAGCTAAATGTTTACACTGTCATTGAGAAATTCAGTTCAGAGGATTTTTTTTTATTTGGCTTTTTCTCAATACTGTACTATTATTTTATTTATATTGGGGCAAAATTTCATTATTTTTTATTTTGAATGATCAAACCCATATCCACATCACTGAAGGCAAACCATTTACATAAACTACCTCTATTTTCATGTCATTTTTTCACATCCAGGACTGAGGATACCCTCTCTGGCTCAGCTCAGTCTTACGACAAAACGTAGAATTGTCACAAAACAGAAAAACTCTCATTTGTGGTGATGAAGATGAATTGAGATTTTTTTAATGCCAGCATGACTTTCAAAGAAACATATTTCAATAAAAAAAATCTTATACTTGTGTTTTGTGTGCTTCTGCAGGATTTAGCAGAAAAAAATCTACAAAAAGGATATTTGTGTCTGTTGTGATTTAACTAGTTAATTTTTAAAACCTAACATTGAACAAGTAGTTTATAATGAGGGAAACCATGACTGAAACACAAATAGTAACAAAATGAATAAACATTTTCAATGCCAGAAGTTCACAGGATTCAGTCTTGCCTCTTCCATCTGACAGTTGCATGATGTTTCTGTCCTCCAGCCTCCCTCAAAATGCTGTTTCTAAAGGTAAATCTGTAGCTTAGGTTGACATGACTACTTCACATTTAGCCTAGAGACTTTGTCGTAGAATATCAACAGGACAACACTGCTGTTTCTGGAGACATGAAAGTTAAAATGTCAGGTTAAAGGAAGAGTTCAGTTACTTGCAGCAGGACTAATTCAGCTGTCTCTCTTTGACCTCTGACCCATTGGCCTTGGAAATGATCAGACTGGGAATCAAAGCACTCCTGTCCCACTCCACCAAGGTCACTGGAGTCAGTTTCTGGCACTAGTCCTTGTTCCCTACGTTGGGCTTGCTTGCTCACATATGCTGCTGTCAAGCGCAAACCTGCTATCTCCAAAACTGTTATTTTTCAAAAAGTGAAAAAAACTATGGTTTTGTAATAACTGGACATGATGTCATCAACCTTGGTATTGTGTTTTAATCATATATCTTTGGTTAAATATTTGTAAAACATCAGACAGACATAAAGGGTGACCAATAGTACAGATTTATGAAGGAAAACAAAAATCACGATTTTTGGACACAGCAACGATATTTAAGGAAACTTTCTGATGAGGATATTTAATATATTCTTCTTCTTGAGTTCTCAGAAGCAAGGCTACGGTCTCTGTATGCTGTGGAAAGAGCAATGCTCAACCATTTAAGTTGCACACTTTTATATGACTATGAATTAAAATGACCTACAGAGAGCTTGTATAATAAATTTTAACAATAAAATACAAAGTTAAAAGCTGCTAATATATTTTAACTTCCATATTGTTCAACATATCCACTAAGAGAAAAACAGTCATTTTTTACTACCAATACAATTAGTTTCATTGGCTCCCATCATCAGAAAAAAAAAAAAAAAAACTTTTAACAAATGTTTTTATTGACCAAATAAACAGACAGTGTGTCCCTTCATTACAATACTTGCAATAAATATTATTATTCATCCATTTTATGAGCATAACTGCAAGGGCAAATCTTCAGTGCCAGATGAGATGAGATGTGAGAAGTGCTAAAGAGTTCAGTTACAAACCCAATTAATACTATAGCAAGTCAATAAGAGGACCACAGAAGCCATTCCCATGTAATGACAAATTTCTAATATTCCTTTTTTATGGTAACTAACACAGAAACCCAAGAAGAAATTCTTAATTAAATGAATCATTCTGGCAGTTTGTTGCTTAAATTTAACTGGAGGTAATCCTTACAGAAGCTGCTGCATTTGTATCAGAACAAACATGCTACAAGTTGTGCTGACTGCTGAGCAAAGACCCATGTACTGCCAAGCATGTGCATTTGCATGTACAGCAACAGTAAAAACTAGCCACCCACGTTGCAAAGCTTCATCTCTACCCACATATGTCTAGTGTTTCAAACAGCATGATACAATGCCAAAATACAACAATTTATATGCTGCATTGTGTTTAGAGTGTTACAGCAAGACAAATATGAGATACAGTATAAGGGCTTGGAGTACTTTTGTTAATGTCTATTTAGCATATCAGCATGTGAAACAAAACGCTTTCTCTCTTTGGTGGCAGTATCAGTGACCACTTGTAAACAAATACATGATAAAAACTGACGTAATGGGCCAGTGATCTCATTTATCATTAGTTGGAAAAGAAAACTCAATGAAGGACTTGTACCCTTGAAATCCAATAACCTCTGATTAAATAATGTCTGAACAATACGTTGTGTGAAAGTGACAGCAATGCAGAGACCAACACTTGCTGAATTTCATGCCTTCATCTTGAGATGAGTTTTGTCAAGGTGCCCCTTGGGATCTAACGGTGGTTATGCCATGTGTAATCACATTTGGATTCTTACTGACTTTATTGTGGTACGAGCAGCGGCGATTAGATTTGAGTGCAGTTTCATTTAATATCCAAACAATTTACAAGCAGTGCATTATCATTGGTATTGATACGAGGTACTTCAAGATAGGCTAAGATCCAAGGCTTACACTGTATTTCAACCACAAGGATAAAGCTTATTAATAGATCTATAACACAGTTTTCCTGCTGTATTCTAAGAGTGTTCCCACAGTCATGCTGTGGGTGGATGTACTGTATACACAGTGTAACTTAAACTCATAAGTGAGGACTTTTGATCGAGCTCAGTTATTAAATCAGCTCCTAGTCTTATGAAGAAACTGCCTTACACTGTAGAGTTGAGATATTTTCTAATACTTAAGTGTTAGAATTAGAGGGCTCTGTACAAACAAGACAGATATATCAGTTGTTTCTTGTGATCTCCAGTCCTGTGTGCATATGTGGGCTGCTTCAGGTATAGTTATCACTGGAAAATAAATACATCAACTTTCATTTAAAGATGATGTCATATCTGAAAGACTGCTTCGTGAATAAACATGTCCAGAAAAGAATGAATGAGGTTGTATTCACCACCACGATAGGCTGAGCATATGTAGTCAACTTATTTTTTATTTATTTGTTTTTTATTAATTTTATTTAAAATATTTATTTAATTCTTAACAAGAACTTAAGGAAACAAAACAATCAATACAACAAAATTTTACAAACACCTGAATGAAATAGAAGATCTTATATAAGAAGAAAATCACATGTAATCTGCCCCTCTCTCACAAAATAATTAAACCAATAATAAGTCACATTTATGTAACAATATAAATTTCCCCAAAACAGCTGCAGGCCAGCATGCCTGTGATTTCTAACACACACTTCACATTTTACACTTTATTTATTATCTACAAAATGCTATAGAACAAAACAGAATACAACAAATTAACCTCATTCATTATATTTCCTTATCATAGTCTTTAACAATTATTTATCACTCATTGTCAAATTGTTTTTGTATATTGTTTGGCAAACATTCACTGTGCACTTTATACATAAGCTTCAAAATGCTGTAGTGAACTATATCTCCTAATTTCAAAAGTTGTAACTTACTAAATGGACTTGATGGATCTCTATATCTACTTAGACTAATTTTTCTTATTGCTTTTTTCTGTAAAAATAAAAACTGGATTAATGTATGTTTTACACGTAGTTCTCCATATTTCAATGCAAGAAGTCAGGTATGGAACAATCAAAGAATTATATAACAGATATAGAGCATTATTGTTCAATGAGTCCTTTACTTTATGTAACATAGCAATTGTTTTTGCTATTTTTGTTTTTATATCAATTATATGCAACTTCCATGAAACATTTTCATCAATAAAAACACCCAAAAACCTAACTTCTCTTACACTGCCAGCACTACTACCTTCTATATCAAAAGGTAATTTCTAAATTTGTATCTCTCTTACTAAATACCACGACATGTGTTTTATCCAGATTTAGGGATAATTTATTCACATGAAACTAGTGTTTCATTTTTTCCAGTTCTTTTCGGGTCACCTCTTTCATCTGCTCTATATTGTTACCTGTGTAGAAAAAACGTTGTTTAGATACATTAACAATGTCACTGATATAAAAGATAAACAGTTTAGGACGAAGGACTGACCCTTGAGGTACCCCACATGTTACATTACATGTATCCGATTTTATATTATTTATTTGAACATACTGTCGTCTGTTCTGTAAATAAGTTGTAATCCAATACAATGCCACTCCTCTGATACAGTATTTAATAAGAATTTTTTAAACGAATGTAATGATTTATGGTGTCAAATGTTTTTGATGTCAATAAAAATGCTAATAAAGTAATTTTTCTTGTCTATTGCAGTGGATACTTCATCTGTTAATTCCATTAGTGCCATTAATGTTGAATGATTAGCACTAAAACCACATTGATTGCTGCTAAAAATGTCTATCAACGAATTTGTCTAACCTGGCAACAAATAATTTTTTTAATCTTTTTGAGAATGGTGATAGCAGAGATATCGGTTTGTATTTTGAGAAGACATGTTTGTTTCCAATTTTATAAAGTGGGATTGCTTTTCCATCTTTTCAGGAAATATTCTTGTTGAAAACGATAAATTACATATAGTAAATGGGTCAATAACAAAGTCTATTATGTTCTTCACTACTATCATGTCCATATCATCACAATCAGCTGATCTTTTATGTTCACAATTTTTTACAGTATGCATTATTTTATATTTTTCTACCCTATCTAAATAAAATTTAAAAAAAAAGATGCTGTTTTAATATTATTCATTATGTTTTCTCCTGCTTTATTAGACATCAACTCTGGGATATTCATTGCCAGATTTGGACCTATATTTACAAAAAAGGATTGAACTCATTACCTTTATTTTATTTTATTTTATTATTTTTGTATCATATATGTCCAAATAGTTTTTGACAAAGTAATTTGGAAGAGTTGATGCTACCTTAACCTTACTGACCATGCTATTTATTCTATTTATTATACCCCATGTAGCCTTTATATTAGTCCTGTTTTTATTTAAAAAATTCTTTTTTATGTCTTCTCATTATAGATACTAGTTTATTTTGATGTGTTTTGTACCTGATTTTAGCTTCTCTTGTTCTTAGTTTTAAAAATCTTCTAAATTAGTTTTTCTTCTTACAGGCATTTTGTACTCCCTTTATCATCCATGATTAGTTAGTAGCATTGTTCTTGGTCTGTCTCATTACCTTACAATCTAATCCTATTTCCTGTTCCTGTCCAGGAGTGGAAGGCATGGAGTGCTCGCTCCCTATGGATGACAGACGCGTCTCCCTGACCCAGCTCTCAAAGGACAGCTTTCGTGAATGCCAGGCCACTCTGACTCTAACAGACCTGCTCATCATCATTTTTTCTGGCATCTCTGTGTCTGTGGTGGCCATCATGACCAGCTTCTTCCTGGCTTCAACTGTTCATTGCTTCCAGCGTTGGAGTAAAGGAACCAAGGGAGATGAGGAAGAGAGTGAAGAATGAAAAGGATTTAGTTTTTAAGGGTCTGATTTGTCCTAGTTCTACATTTGAGGACACTGAAGTTAGTGTGTGCCTCATGTTGATTCCAACTAGACGAACATCCAGGACGGAAGGCTTGGGGCCCTGGAACGGTTGTAGTTTGCACATGGACACATGAAATATGATTATAAAAGACATTTCCAAGCAATGATTACATCCAACATCAGAGACTGTGCTGCTCCACAAGGAAAACTCTATTATAGAGATAATATTTTTGCCAGGTCCTGGCTCAATGTCAAAAAGCATACATACATATTCTGAGGCAAAGACCTTTGTAACAAAAGAGAAGTAGATTAAATTAAAGAGGTGTTGCTGCAGTGCTGTAATGATAGTCTTAGACAAACCAAAAACTCAACATCCACTCATGCTGGACGTTCAGCTCTGCGTTTTCAAACCCTGTAAAGTGACAAAGTTAGTGTGACATTCTTCATGACTCCCTTGGGCCTTGATGTGACTAGGGCAATCTACACAATTGATCCCATGCAAAAAGGATGTCATATTGACCAGTGACCTCAGTATTTAACTGCCTGTAATGTGATATGCTGGCATATCTTACCACTTACTGTGTTCCTTTTGCAAAGCCTAACATTTAAAGTTGTTCACAAGCTCCGTCCAAGATGATTATGGTTCCTCTGTCTGCATGCAGAATGAAACATTGGCAGGAAATTTAGCAATAAGGATTTTACAGGCAGGAACAGACCCAAGTGGATATACTCACACCTTTAGCAGTATTTCCATTATATAATCACAAATTTATGTAAAAAAGAAAACATATAGTCAAGCATAGAAATAAAGAGGATACACTGTATGTTATTTAGACTGATAACTGTTAACTGTGTAGAAAGAAATCCTTGCAATATATACAATATAATCTTAAAAATGATCACAAATATGGTACTAAATTAGACTCTGTGTAGGCTTACTGTGTCAAATAATGCACTTTAAATGGTGAATCTAATTTTGGCAAAGCCCTAATTACATCGTGTAGACATATTGTCTTCATCTGCCAAAGATTAGGTTTAGGTAGATGAGAGACCGCATATGAGGCTGTTTTGTGGATGATGTGCTACTTAGTGATGTATGGGACAGATCTTAAATAGAAACAAAATTGCACTTTGTTTTAACACATTTATCTCAAACAATTATAGTCTCCAAAGATTTGCTTTTTCTTCCCATCTGTCCGTGACAAAACCAGCAGTTTTACATAGCTTCATACATGCCTGCCTCCCCTTAGATTGAACAGTAATTTACCATAAAACAGGACGGAAATAGGTTGTTTTTTTTTAAACAAATGCATCAGTTTCTACTGTTGTCTTTAAGATATCTGTCAGCATTTTTGTCCTTTTACGAAAGATGAAGCTGCTGATGTGGTATCTTGGAGAATTCTCCTTTTAAAACTGTGTCAACAGCTTCTGCAGTCAAGAGAGGCAGTAAAATACACCCGGAATTCTGTAAATCAGAGCCATGAATATTTCGGAATGTCTATTTTTTTTTTTTCTTTTTTTTTTTTTTTTGCATTCTGGTCTTGGAATTTGAAATGCAGCAAAGCTGAGATGTTTTGCTTCTCACATTTTCGTAAGGCATGAATAATTCAACAAAACTGAGATGTAGCAAAAAAAAAAAAAAGTCAAGAATCTAAATGCAAACAAAGCAGTGTATTTAAATTGAGTAATGAGCAGTACCTCTTAAAAAAGGGAAACAACATTTTTTTGTCCCTTTAGAATGAGGGACGATTAAACGTGCAGCATTCTGAAGCACATTTTGCAGAAATAAATGTGGCCTTATTCATTCTTGTTTAGTCCCCCCCCCAAAAAAATTTGTATAGGCATCAATAAAAGCACAAATATTTAATGAAAAATTTACTTAATCTTGGTGCACTCATTAAAAGGATGCATTGCATCACACTGTGTGTTGCTATCAGCTTATATTGTCAGAGGGTGTTTTCATTTATGTTTGATGTCACGTGTTAAAAAATGGCACATCCGCAGAAACAGTGTAACATTTAAAATGTTTGGATGTTGTGTATTTGCCAGGATGTGCTGGAAATTGCATTTAAACTGACCTTTCACTAAACCCCTCTCCTGAACTGTCCAGCGTGGTTGCAGGCTTTGAATTCCTCCATCTGATGAAGTTGTTTGCATGCTCTTAAAGATGAGCATAGGCAAACATTTTTTAAAATTTAGAAGATAGTTTCATCGTGTAAAAACTCAAACCATGAATAAATGTGTACTGAATAGCCAAAATTACAAACATTACCTCATTATTTTCTTGCATTACAGGTTCAAACCTGGTAAGAACCATCACAACCCCTCTTTAGTTGCCAAGCGTCTACTAGGTCAAGGCCATGTCTACACGGAGATGAGTTTGGTGTACCAGCTAAAGCTTTTCATTGTTTGGACATTTCGTCCACTACGAACCGCTTATTAGGGAGCTCAAAAATGCACATTTTTGAGGCACAAATTGAATAAATCTGAAAACACAACTAACTTGTTTGCATATTTACAACCTACACATGGAAGCCATAGTCCCACCTGTCCTTTAACCCACATGCTGAAGTCCCACCAACAGCGAAAACATTGGTGGGTAACAGTCACGTTCTTCCTGCAGAAGCTACTGAGCATAATATAGCTTACACAGCAAAAGCTTCTGCCCCTGCTACTAAAGCTAGCAACATGTAGACATGGATAACAGCATATGCCAGATGAACTCACATTCTATGTTTACATCGCACACGTTTAGACACATGCTGCATGTGTTATTTTCTATTCATGGTCTATTTCTGTGGCAGCATTATGGTGCCACTAACTGGCCTGACATTCAGTATATACAGTACTTCAGCATTTTCAGTGATTTTTTGTGAATGCATAAATTTCTGGAAACCATCTCACCTCTACAGAAAATCTTTTTAAAAACAAAATCAATTCCATCTCCATGTGGGTTTATCTGGAGAGTTTTTGCAGCTCTGCCACTCATCACTGAGGATCGAACCACTGACTCTTGATACTGATTAGCTCCATACACTAGTGTTGCTGCTCTAAACATTTGTTGTGCAACTACCTGCTTTATGATTTTTAGTATTAAATTATCAGACCAGAATGGAAACCACTGCATGGAAACAAACAGGGTGGGGCTTACTGAAACAGTCAAGACTAAGATCAGTCTGTATATGGTCCTAAAAGGAAACCTGAAGTCTGAAGTCTGCCAATTTTACTTCTGATAATCATGTAACAATAAGTAAACAACATATAATGTTGCTACATCTACAGTTTCCTCACTTCTAAGTTCACAGCAAGGGACCGAGTGTGATGAAGGGTCATTTTGTAATTCATTATAAAACTGTAGAAGTTTCTAATTGTTGACCTATGAGTAGCAGATTCTCATATTTAGACAACAAGCATAAACATATCAGTCCTTCATTTCTCTGGAGCAGCTGGGGTCATTTCTTTTTTTCTTTTTTTTTTCTTTCAACAGATGACAAATTGCTTTCTTTACATACAAATACATAAAACCACCATCAAGGAAACATAGGGAAAGTTTTTTATACATATCAATATTATTTGCAACTACTGTGTAGTTACTGTATATTAACAAATTATCATGTTAGCTTAGTTTTTAGCTTGAAGAACATTAGCATGACTATTTCCTTTCTCTTATTAATTTTATTTAGTAAAAATTAGAGCATGCACTGTTAAGTTATCTTCAGGTTTCAGATTCATGTCTATTTTTATATCAACACCTTTCAGAAAGAAGCATTTATTTACACTGTCAGAACACAGTATTATTTTCGGGTTTTGCACAGCCTTGGTTAGCAGAGATGATGGTGGCTGCTTTCGTACAGTTTGTCCTGATATAGCTTAAAATACCAAAATCCATGTTATATTTTGTCAGATAAATGTCAGAATGGTCAGAACCAGAATTAAGTGATGGAAGAGAGTGTGATGATGCTGCTGTTGCTGAATGCATTTCAATTGTCAAACAGACACTGTTAAACACAGACTGTATGTGTAGCTGTATATTGATGTTTGGTTAATAAAAAATCTATGATGATAATAAAATCCTTTTTTTTTTTTGTCCTCTGGTTTGTATTTTCTCATAAAATATACTTGGTTATGCATATGCTTATTACAAAGGCTAGCTTGCACACAGAAAGATTATTATATATTTTCTTTATTATACTTGGCTGTCTCTAATGATGCTCAGGATTCAATACAGATCAGATCAGTAAGCTTCCTTTACTTGAGCATCTTGGACAACAGTAGAAATATGATTCTTATCCAAGCAATCACTGTTAATAATTATTTTGCAATACTAATGAATTTCTAGCTCCCTTTTTCCCTGGCTTGATAGATTTTGTTTTGCCACTACAAAAAAAAGTAAGACTCATCTGCACACAGCACAGGCTGTTATTTCACACAGCACTGTTATCACACCGCAGGTATGCAAATGGCTGAACTATTTTCAGAGAGGGTGTTAGAG
Organism: Melanotaenia boesemani; assembly: GCF_017639745.1. Classification (NCBI taxonomy): domain Eukaryota; kingdom Metazoa; phylum Chordata; class Actinopteri; order Atheriniformes; family Melanotaeniidae; genus Melanotaenia; species Melanotaenia boesemani. The sequence continues at coordinate 18,296,414 of NC_055684.1, read as the reverse complement.
AAATTAGAGTCTTAGAAAAATAAATCAAATATCATCCTCTTGCATAACAAGTATCCAGCCTGCTCATGGACAATCCCTTTCATTCAGTACTATGCCCATTTTTTTTTTTCGAAGCAGCAAGTCACTTGCATATTTGTTATATTAAAACGGTTTTATTTTCTTAGATGATACATTTTTCCACATTTTCATGGCACGTTTTTTTATTGATATATATTGTGAGAATATCTAAAGCTGTGTAACGTGATGTTATGGTTTCTTATCTAGGGAAGGCTGAAGTCAAGAAAGCATAAACAACCATCACCCATAGGAGATGTAATGTTGGCTTGACATAAAGCAGAATGATAATATGTTGCTGAGCGCTGTAAGATCATTTATTGCGATTTTAAACAGTAATTACAAGATTGGATGGGGATTAACATGCACGAAAGACATGATCATCCTATGTTAATGCACCACTGAAAAGAGGTCTGTGAGGGTGGTGGTCATGATGAGGATTCTCCTGCAACCATTTACCTCATTTGGTTGTCATGGCTACACAGCCAGAGGCCCAATCTCTTGGACGCCGAGGCGGGAACAGGGAGAGGGAGGGAAGCTTGGAAGCATGGCCCTACAGCGTGTCTGCATCGCCTACCTTTTGGATCAGCTAACAAGACTTGGCAGTTAAAAAAAACAAACAAACAAAAAAAAACATATACATATATATATATATATGTGTGTGTGTGTGTGTGTGTAAAAAGGTAAAACGTAAGGGATTTTGATAAAGTATTTTTAAATGGCTGTCCAAAAAAAAACAGACAACCAATGAATTTACTTTTAGTACAAAATTCATTTGAATACATCAACAGAACTGCAGCACTATTTCCTGTGTTAGACGCTCCCTCAGATCATGAGTTAAAACAGTGAATGACATGGGTGAACTGTGTTGCTGGAAAAGCAGGCTCTATGTGTCTTATTACTGCCTCTTCCTGACCTACACAGACAGGAAGTGAGTAGGACAGAATGGAGCGTAAGCCAACCCTTGGTGAGGAAGTTTTGAATGAATAATGGCCTGTTGACTTACAGTGGGATTAGGGTTTGGGGAGAAAGGGGCAGCAGAAGGGTCAGGTTGCAAAGTTCAAAAAGGGCCACAGCTAATGCCTTTCTGTGTGTGTAACTAACAACAAGGTTAGTGGGTCTAGAGAAATGGAGATGAATAGAGATGGCTGGCACAATTGAGGACTTGGGATGTCTTAATCCTTTTCTGTAAGTCTGTAAGTTAAAACCACCTCCATCTACTGTATATGTAAGCTTCTTTTGAAATAAATAGATGAATTTGTCTTTATTATAAATTAATTAAAAATATATATTTATTTTTACTTGTCATATAAAGTTGAATATATAGCATTCACTTTTCGGTTTGCAATTTATCAGCATCTAATACAAAACAGGGATTTTGAAAGTTTCACTAAATCTTTGACTCAGAAGATGAAGACCCTAAAACATATGAGCAGCAGGTGCAGATATATTGGGATTGTAATCCCTTGTTACATCCTAAGTGTTATTTGTTGTAAACTTTAAATGACACCCTCCTGAATATAAGACATTAATTTAACAGCCTTAATCAACTCGCTGAGATTTACTCGTCTTGATGAGTAAATTATTCAAATTACACTATCCTCCATCCAAATTAACAAAATAAAGAAAGAATATTCCTACTAAATAAGTTTTGCATTGCTGTTTCACATCAGCCTGAAAAGTGGAACAAATAAGTGTAGTATATGACAGCTCGTCATGACTTCACACTTGCTCTTTTGTTTGTTTGTTATTTGTATATTTGGCAGACAGAATGAAATGTCATTCCAAGCAGAGAGGGTGAGAGGTGAACCAGGGACACTGTAGCTGAGGGCAGCCATGGGGATCCGTACATGCTGCTGGCAAAGGGCTCATCCACTGCACCAAAACACAACCTGCCAGTCTGGTGGAGTCCGTTTTGCTTAAATTTGTTTCTTTTTATTGAGGAAAAAAATATTTAGAGAGTAAAGAAATAATTGATGAAATAACAATTAATGATAGTGTAGTTTCTTTCATGCTCAATTTCTAAACAATATAGAAATTAATGTTGTGTCGTGTAAGACTCTCTTTGTCTCTCAGGATAACCACACCAAAAGATGCAGCAACATTTTTGTTCCTTTGATCATTATCATAGGTTTATGTTACTTTTATAAAGTCTAAGATTTGTGTTTTTGTTGTTGTTGTTTTGTTTTGTTTTGCTGTTTTTTGGGGGGGCGGGGGGGCTATTAAAAAGTCATATGTGAACAACTGATATTTGTTAGTCTGAAGCTGCTTATTGTTTAAAGGCAATAATTTAAAACCTCTTCTTTTCAATATACATTAAGTGCATGAGGGAAAGGGTATTTATTGTAATCACCCAGTAGGGAGTGATATCATCCTGACTGATGTGTGTTGAACTGTAGAAATTATCTAGCACAGCAAACACATTAAAGATAAATGAGTGAGGAGCATACTGTTAGCACCATGTAGCAGAAGGAAATAGATCATAATATTTCTCATATACTGACTCCCTCTGGACCTTATGAGGTCAATATGTACCACATTCATCAAGCTCTCAGCTATTAGCAAAATACTATATATATATATATATATATATATATATATACATATAGCACCAGAGCACATATGGAATTATATTATAAGGAAACAGTGCAGGAAGCAATGAATTTCAATTAAAAACAAAACAATCTGAATCCATCTTCAGTGACCCAACTTTCATGTTTTAGATGCAGTGCTTATCTGACATGGGAAATACAAATGCAATGATGATGCTCCATTTAAAACGGGGTTGCAATTAGAGCTACATTATATAATACTTAAGTATAAGGATCATCTTATCATCTTAAATTAAATGCTGATCCTGCAGACTAGTTTTCAATCCATCTTTATACTGCAATTCTGAACTGCTGAAACTGTGCTATAAAACACTGAGTCATCTTTTAGGGAATAAGTACAAAAAAAATTACTGTAAAGAAAGATGGTAACATTTTTATGCATGTTTTTGCAAAATCCTTGTGTAAACGTGATGTAATTATTTTAGCATCTGTGTCAACTGAAATTGAAACAACTCAGGAATCATGAAAATAAATTTGATAAAAGTGTAATTGATGAGGCAAGCTGGAAAAATGAATTTTAATTGTAGTTATGGTTAACATCTGTAAATGTTTGTGGGCTTCCACATGACCTACATAGAATTTAGAACCTAGTTGAATAAGCAAGAGAAAGTTGTTGAATCACGAGGAAAATATATATATATATATATATATATATATATATATATATATATTTATATATATATATATGTATATATATATATATATGTATGTAATCTTCAGTGAATGGAGTATCCCCACTGTTTACAAACCCTCTCACAGCGTGAGACTCCTCAAACATACAGCCAGTTGCATTTTCCATACTTAGTCAATAGGGCTATCCAGCCTTTTAAGTCATCTTCCATTTAATGACTAGTTGCTGATGGATAAAGTAACAAAGCCTGTGCTCATCCTTCCTTTATCTGTCCCCTTTCACATCATTCACGTGCATTACGATTAACAGAAACACGAGGAGGAGACATGCAGGCGGCAGCCACAAAGATGATGAAGTCAATGAGCTCAATCAGGCTGTATAAATGTGTCTTTAGTGTGTGTCTGGAGGGGATGATGCAGATGAATAGCTTAATCAATATATGGCTCAATAGCCTCTCTGCCAGTATATCTTCAACAGTGTCAAAACATTGTCCAATCAATTGGCTCTTTGTACATAAAACAAATAAATCACTCCACTGAAACACCCCTAAATATTTCATTATTGTGTTATTTGGATGTTTATTTATCTGAGAAGGCAAAACAAAGTGAAGGTCCTGAACTGAGACATTTAGATTTTAATGGTTAACAAAATCGAATCATCTGAACATTTCCTACAAGATTATTAAAAGGACAAAAGAGGACCAGTTTGAGCTCTAGTTACTGTTTTGTAGGTTTTCATGAAACTATTTAAATTGGGCTGTCGTCAAATCAAAAATCTTGATTTACTTATATAGATTTACAGCTAGCTAAAAATGTTTTTATTCATGACTCTTAAAAAATTTAAATTAAAAAAGCTCAAGGTCAGAGTCTATACTTACCATCGATTTACTGTTCAAAATGAATCTGCTGTCTCATCTTTTTACCCCCAAAGCAATCTGCAAGAAAAATATTTGTCTCACAACGCTGACATCAAACAATACCGATACTAGCCTTGGTATCAATAATATTGATATTTGTATTAAACTGAACTTAACATGATTTCCGTCACCATCTGAAACATATTTAACTTCACATGGCAACTGATACTTAGTCCATGATTTGCTTGTGAAAATGATATAGTCATTGGAGCAGTGACATGGCATCACTATGAAACATTAAAAGCAAATCATGTTGTTAAACAAAAAAAGTGTTTCATTTTCATGTTCAAAAAACAGCTCGTGTGTATATTTTGCCAAAATGATGTAATATCCCATTTGTTCAATTGAGCCCTGTTGGCTTCAGATGAGAAGCAAGAACACAGACAAAAATGCAAGTAGATAAATGTCTTATATAAAATAACAAAAACTGGAAAAAGGGAAACATTTTTTGCTGACAAAAGCCTTCTTCCATTGGCTGTTAAGATAAATTATGAATTTAATGAATACCGTAAATATAACAGGATCCTGCGTAAAGGCTATTTTATTTTTCCAACTGCTGCTTCCCAAACAAAGAAAACGCAGAAGTGTAAAGGTTGTTAAAAAACAAAACAGCTTTGTGTAGCACCCTAAATAGTCATAAATACTGCAATTTTTATCATGTATAAACAAAATAAAGAAGGACATGCATCATTTAATAACTTAATTATAATTAACCATTACAAGGAGCAACTATAACTATTGTCAGGCTACACAAAAAGAAATGATGCAATCTTTAAAAAAATTACTTTGAATTCTTCAAATTGTATTGAGAAATGAGAAGTCATCCAAATTTATACATTTTCAAAATATATAAAATAAATACTTTGAATTTAAAACATCTAAACACCTGATCTTACATCAACAGCCACCATCCATGATTGTGATAGTGATATATTAAGACTATAAAGCCTGATGAGCTTTTAAATCCTTGTTGCACTCTGTGTGAGTGATTGACATTATACAGAGGGGATAAAAAGGAGGAAAGGGGAGGGGCAGGCAGGGATCCAGATGTGGAAGCCTGTCCATCTCAAAGAGTGCCCAAGCGGAGCAGATGGTACTCTCTGCTTTCAGAGGCACGGCTGAGATTAGTTGATGTGAGAGGGGGCGTTGAGGGAAGTCCACATCTGTTTGGATTATCCAAGCAGGGAGGAGGCTGCAGGACCGCAGGGGGAGACCACACATCTTTCACTGGAGAGGGCTGACAAGAATAGCAAAAACCATAGATCGTTAACACAGTCAAACAAATAAATCCCAGCCGAGATTTAAGGCAAGCTTAAAGAAATTTTAACTTGTGTAAGTATTCTTCTAAATTCCTCAGCTGCAGAAAACAGGAGTCCTAAGAATGAGGCCAAACACAACAAAACTTTTATGATTCATACTGACTCATTTGACCAAAATAAAGAAAGATGCTTTTGCAAGATCCAAGATCATAACCTTTTCTCTTCAACACTTTAATTTTAGGTGATGATTTAAGCTCTGGGCCATTGTTCAGCTAATTGTAACCAGTTGATGTGAAACAATGCTTGTATGCTCGGCAATCACTGCAAGTTATCCTAAAGCAAGGAGGACATGATGCCCTTCAGGAGCCGACAGGTTGTCACCATGTACAAAGGCCTTTGTTTATGATTGGGAATGCAAACAGGATTGATGTTGTTCTTAGTTCCTGCTGTTGTAGTCATAAAATATGTCAAACTCTTCTCTGAGTGTGATGTCTTTTCTTACTTATGATTGCAAATTATCACATTATAAATTTGACTTTTTTTTACGAACTTAGCACTTTAACATTGCTCCCCAGATCTCTTTAACAATCCTTCTGGGTCCTCTGATATTCTATTATCCTCTATTCTGCTGATGATGTTTTACATGCTTATTCCATCATTTATTCATATGTTGTGTGCTACACATGCATAAATAAGCAGCATAGCACCAGCCTTTGGCATTTCTTGCCTTAAATCCTGACCCATTTCTGCTAATTAGAGAATAAATCTAAATGCCATTTCCCATGTAAGCGCATGCACTTCATAAGGATATAATTCTGGCCAAAAACTAATCAAGTTTTAGTCACATACTGAACTTCCTTCTCTGGAGGAAGAATTAAAATGAAGCAACAACTTCATTAAATGGATGTAGTGGGATAACAAGAAACCCTCTAGAGCAGTTTCAGTGTTAATGTTAAAAAAAGTCACATGGGAGGATACTATTTGCAGTGAGGAAAAATCCTGCGAGTGTCATGCTATATAAAAACTGAGTCACACAAATTTACTCATTTGATCAAATGCATATGCTTGAGCTTGACTAACTAAATACATCAAACATTGGGTCTAAGTGAACCAGTGCTACAGTAAATGTTGTGACGGAGTACTTGGTGAGACATTTTTCAGAGCAAGTGCTTGATCCAGGGGGAGGACTCTTTGTCAAAAGTTGTTAAATCTAAAGTTTGTGCTGCACTGTGTGCAAAATGAAGCCAACCACTGACTCGAATAAAGTGGTTGTCAAAACAGATCAAAATTAGGATCTCTTTAAAACTACAGTTACAACTGACAGAGAGATTTGTGCAGGTCTTCTTTAAAACCAGTCTAAGTCATGCATGCCAAATCCTGGAGATCTTACTTTTACATGAAAAACATCAATAAGAAGGACATTCAGAGAGGCGGATGCTCTGGTTCAGTTTTAAAGAAAGTGATCCAAAGCCAAATCCTAATTTAATGGTTCTGATCTTCCATCTCTTCAACAAGTCTCATGAAAGACATCAGAGTATTTTTTTTTATCTCATTTTAGTGACAAACAAGCAGATAAACAGCTGTATACTCCTGCCTCGCTCTCATCTGGAGCAATAATGCAAAGGTGCACACATCTCAAATAATAATGTTTAACATGTGAGTCACCTTTAAGAAACCACAATGTGTTGAAAATGCTGCACTCTCTTCTCTGACAGCCATTGTCACTGCACTAGGCCTCTGACTGGAACATAGATTAGCTGGAAGATTACAGGTTGGGATGTTAAGTTTAGCTTTACAAACAACTAATATGTGCTTACACTTGTTTAACTTAATTTTAAGGTTGAATAAAAAATAGGACTCTTTTCAAGAAAATATGCACAAAAATAATGGATGTCAATAAAATGTGATTTTTAATGATGTGATTTTTTATAGTGCATGTGCAGATACTATAGTGACCATTAGATGTTTCATATTTTTCATATGTAATTATTGGTCATTTTAGCCAGCACATGCAAGTGTGCCATTTTATTAAATAGATAGCACATAGATGCTTTTTTGTTTTCTTTTTTGCCATCCCACATACGATTTCAAACTGGGGCTGTATTATACAGTGAGGAATAGTCAATGCCTTACCTGCAGTAGCCAGCAGTTTTAGTTGGGGTAATCAGAAGCTTTCCTGACTGGTTAGCTAAAGCTTGAAGGTACTCAGAACAGGGCTGCTAGCAAACTTTTCAGTGTATTAAGCAACTCTAAACCTGAAGAAATATAGTTATTAGTGAAATACACAGAATGTATGTGCAACAATACAGCCTGTAGTGCTCTGCAAAACAGTTTATATGTAGGTACACTGATGGATTTTTGGTTATCCTACAATGCTATAAGAGCTGTCAGAAAAGCACTTTGAGTAACTAGCAAAAACCAATGTACACATTAGCATGATAAAAAAGTAGGTACTTATGGGCTAGAATCAACGTAATTTTTTGTATATATACATATATATATATATATATATATATATTAGGGTGGGACTTAACGGGTTAAGTACAATTGAACATATATTTTTTAAAAACGCATTTAATTGCAGTTTGTGCATGGTTTCTGGTACACTGATTTGATGCACACATCAGAGTTCAACATATTCATAGAAACCTACAATAAAGGCTGGATGTCTCAACAGCGCTGTTGGCCAATGGGGTCAAACGTCCACGCTGGCGGCCATCTTGCCACAGTTAATTTGCTCACTCATGACATTGTTTTAATGGTGCATGAACTTTATAAATACCCACAACTTGCTCAATTTCATGGCGATTTTCAAAAGGTTTGGTTCATTATAAATGCCATAGACATTCACATAAAAATGAACAGATAGGTGCAGTGAATATACACATGCACATTGTATGTTAAATCAATATTTAGGCTACTAAAACTCAGCATGCAGAATGACATGATTTTGTATATATATATATATATATATATATATATATATATATATATATATATATATATATATATATATATGTATATATAATTTGAATTAATTGAAATTATTTTATTAAATTAGTAATATTTATATTATCATAACATATTATAATACTTGCATACTTGCATTCTCTTCAATGTCTGAAAAATCTTGGACAAAAATGTGACATTTATTTGGAAAACAAAATGGTACAAGATTTACACATATACATCCAGGAGTGCAGGTTGTTGAAATCCCTACCCTGTACAGAGAACTACACTATTGTGGAAATATTTACATGGAGACACATAAACAACCTAAAGAACATGGCTTGGCTAATACCCTTTGAACAGGACTGTTTTGTTAAGCTAAATGGAGTCATCCTGGCATTGTAGTGCAGCCTTATCCTAAAAAACACACAACTAATGTTAGCAGCATATGGTGGTGACTGTCTATGCCAAACTGTGTGCAGTCAACGTGCTCCTCCGCTGACCCGATCCTCTTCCGTACAATGTACAGGACCACCAGCAGTCTGATGGGCTGTGATTGTCTGGAACTTGCTGCCTGGCGAATGAGCCGCTCTGCTGCTCTGATGAGCCTTACTCTGCCTTCTGATGAAGAACACAACTATGCTGCATGTTTAAGTCATTTTTCAAAGACAAAAGCTGCAATTTCAACATGTTCAAGTATCCAGAATTATAGCCAAGTTAAAAAGTTTTGTAAAAAACTAAACTGTTTGTAAATCCGTCAAGATTTCAACAAAATAAGAGTATTCATGTTTGTGCATATCCCTCACCTTCGCTCAGATACCACAGATCCCTCAAGAGAGCAAACCTGTGGCAAGCTGGCCGCCGGGTGAAGACGTTCGAAGCTCTGCCATAAAGCATCTAGTATTATTGTAGATATCTATGGACATATCAGTGTTGACAATTTAACTATATTGGCGCTATTTTTAGCTAGTTTTCTGACCCAGTGATTCTATTTCAAAGAAACAAGTACAACAAATCTAGTGACTTTTTCTGGTGTTATTGGAGGCTTTTGGAAACTGACGCAAAACCACGTTTAATTCTTCACAATGAGCAACGCTTCCGGAGGCCCCTCCCCCGTCCATTAGCGCTCACAGCTGCAGTCAGAGTAGGAGATGTTCACCTCTGCTCCATGACCAGAATTAAAATTAAATGGGCAAAGCTGACACTGGCTGATCCCACCCTGGCTTACGTCAGATATTAATGCCTATTAAAGAAGAGTATGGACGAAAATTTTTAAAAAGTTAAAAGTAGCTACTGTAAGACTCTTAATTCTTAAAACAGCCAGAGATGTTAAAGTACCTACTTCAAATGCAACTTTAACTTTAGATCTGTTCTGTTTTTACAAGGGATATTTTCTATTTCTTTAAATACTGTTTTGAATTGAAATGCAATTAATTGCAATTTTCCAGACATTACTTGGGCTTGAGATTACAGTATTAATGTCTGTCTATTATTTGATTCTGTCATCCACTAAAATCCATTTAAATTATTAAATGTTGCTTTTTGGGGCAAATATTGTTATGTTTGTTAATTACAAAGCCTTAATTAATTAGATATTTTTTTAATCGCGTCCCACATATACACAGTATGTGTATATATGTATATGAATATGTATGTGTATATGTATATGTAAATGTATATGTATATGTATAATGCAAAAGATATAATGACAACCCTGTACTGTTGCATTCTTGACATTTTTGCAGGATGAAGAACATCTTATGGACAAATAACAGGTGAAATGCTTAACTGACTAAAAATTCTGATACAAGAAAGAATAAAAATATTACAAAATTGTTAAGGGTTTATAGTCTCAACTCCTTTGAAAGGTCTTGCATTATAAAGTCCAAAAGACAAAACATGAATTATTTTGGGTTTAGAAATTTAATAAAAATTACATTAATTATCAGAATTTAAATTTTCTTCACCATGCAAGCATTTTCTTTTTGAAGTTGTATCGCTTCACAGTGATTAATGGAGTCAGTCAAGGATTGCCATCTAGTGACAGCCCACTGTCATTGCAGCTTGCTTCTAAAATACACTTGTCTGCTGCAACATTTCAACAACAAAGTGGGACCAACACAGAATTAGGATTTAAGAGTTTGGAGACCAAGTTAGTCTTTTTTTTTTGTGCAGGAGGATAAATTTTCCTGCTGGATGGAGGCTAAGTTTTATTCATAGCAAGAGCTCTGTTTGATCTTTAAACACTGTTTAAACGTGCACTTGTCAAGACACTTCCACTGAACGCCAAAACCCAAGACTTTCAGAGCTGTAACAAGACTATCTATGTCACTCTTTACTTGACAGGGGACATACAATGTTGTGACCTGTTGGTGTAAGCATCTTATTTTTAGGAAACACTGGATTTATTAGAATAAAAAGCCATTACCAGAAAGTCAACAACACTTGATTGACTAACAGCAAATGTGACGACTTCTATTAAAAGAAAAGTTTTGACAGTTTGTTTTGGAGTATTCAGGCTTTTGTTAATAAATTGTCAAGGAGAAACGATATCTGCAGATATTTCTCTCCAAGTGTTAATGCTTGTCATATAAGTATTATATCTATTAAGTATTACAAGTATTATAAGGCCCTTACTAAACAATTTGGAAACAATTACTCCTTCAGCCGCCGCCCAGCTCACACTGCACCTGACCCCTACAGTCCCTTCTGCAGGGGGTGAGCCCATGGGAGGGGAGCCCGATGCCACCCTTTTGGGCTAAGCCCAACTGGGCCCCATGGGCAAATGTCTGGCCTCCAGGCGCTCGCCTCTGTGCCCCACTTCCAGGCCTGGCTCTAGAGGGGGGCCTCAGCGACCCACGTCCGTTCAAGGGAAACCTGGATCCACTGATTAGGTTCTTCACTGGGGTCTGTTAAGCTGTGCTTTGTCTGGTCCCTCCCCTAGAGACTTGTTGCCCCCATCAACATAGCTCCTAGGATCATCAGGATGCGCAAACTCCTCTACCGCGCTAAGGTGGCAGCTCAGGGAGGAGACAAGTATAGTTTGTAAAGGGAAAAGAATTTTTGTTTTTAAAAGCACACAGCTTCGGTTTGCAACTTTGCATCTGAACAAATCACAAGGCTTTTGAAACAATGTCCTACTGTTTTTTATTTTGTTTAAAATAAAAATGAAAAAAAAGATTGACGGCCCTTAGTGACCTTTATTCAGTAGATTGACAAGTAAGGGGGTCAGAGAGATCGAGCCTTTGTACACAGCGGGTTAAACAGGTACAGGTGTAGCAGTTGGTTGTCTTGTGTTAGGTTGGACTGAAGGGCCATTGCCTCCTATCTATTGTTTGCTTCTCTTCGTTATTTTCCTTTTTTTGGCCCCTTCAGTCACATCCAGCAAGATTCCATAAATTCCATACATACAGGATACATAAATTCCATCATTCTACATAAACAAATAAATCAGATTATCAAGAGAAGCCTTATACCCATAAAGCTCTCCTTGGCAAAGCAAATTTGTTCGTTACAACACAGCAGCCAGACCAGCATTCTGCTGTTACCATGCTGGACAGAACAAGTCAAAAAGAAGACAAAAAAAAAAAATCATATTTGTGTTTGGAGACAGCAGAATTGTTTTTATCTTTTTTCTTATGTTTGTGAATGTCAGTCTCTTGTAAGTAGAAGGGATGGGCTAGCTGGCCCTAGTTTGGATAGGTAAACACCCAAAAAATGCTCAGAAACTTCAAGACTCACGGGCCTTGTGCAAAAAGATACAGACAGCGATCAGGAAAGTAAACAGAATGCCAAAAAAAACAAAAACAAAAACAAACAATGTTTTATGTGTCAAGGGGTAATTATTTTCTCCTGAACTTGGACAGCAGTCAGGACACACATAGTGTTGTGACTAAAGTGTTTGAAGGTTGGTCAGTGGAGTTATTAACTGGGTGACCTGGACATAACCTTGATTTCCTGATAAAAATAATCATTAGGTTGGTTCTCAGCTCAGAACATATCCTAGATACAAAGATTTTTGTGAATGCAACAATCTTCGTCAAAAGTTTGTAAATAGGACCTCAGAAAAAATGTGTTCATAAGAACAGTTGGTGAATGAGGTCCACTGATCCCAAGCACAGCATCACATCTACAGCAGAGTTGCTGAGAACCAATCAAGACGCTTCAAAAGTCCGGGCTTCAGTCTGACTGAAATGCTGTGAAGACTTTAAAAGATATAATAAACTCAAGCAACATAAAGAAGAGTGGGTTCAAATTCCTTCACAACAAAGAAAGAGATTAATAATTACATATAGAAAATGACTTCAGTGTATTACTGCTGAAGTTGGTTCTGCAAGCTGTGAAATCATGGGGTGTGTTTAGTGTTTTTCCCTCACTGCTTTCACATTTTGATGTTGTCAGATAAATAATTACACAGTGCTATATGTCAGCTTTTGTCCTTCATTTGGTGTTGTTTAAGACCTGGCACACACCAACTGATTTGTATTACTACATGAAATTTAAAACCCCAAGAGAGTGTACTTTTTTCACTTACACCCTACTACACTTTTTTCACTTGAGTGTTTTTTTTCCATCAGAACATTTAGAAAATGCTGCACTCAGCTGTCACAGTAGATCTTCATCTTCCTTTCTTCAATGTGCCCTTTAACTCTGCTAAGATCCAACTGAGATTAAAAGTATAATCCCTTTCCATCAACTCACTTTAGATTTGTAATTTACCTGTCCTGATGTTGGACAGCCCTGAGACAGAAAGGTTTGGAAAGATCCAAAAAAACTATTCATGTTAATTAATTATCTTTTATTCATTCATTTATGTATGGAGCAAACCCTTTACCTTTTCTTCAGAGTATTGGCAATTTAAAACATGCTTTCACCATCAAATTACAACTTTAATAGATTCTAGTGTGCACATTTAAATAAAACTGAGAAGTCATTAATCAGTAAATATACTTAAAGTTTTTAATTGTGAAAATAACTTTCTCCTTTAATGTACTCACTGTTTTTACATTATATTTAACACAGACTGCAGTTTCTTTTTGAAGCAAAGGTAAGAACCATTAAAACAAAGGTAACCGTTTCTATAAAACATAAAAAACTATTTTCCACTTATGAGGAGTGGTGTTTATATCCACTGTTATACAAGAAAGAATCTCCTTCAAATGCAGAAACCAAAGAAACAAGTCTGAGCTCTTCACATCACATCTTTCCAATTTGATTCACATCAAATTGGTAAGAAATTGCTAGAACTATAACTGAGAGTACACAAAGATGATAAAAAGTTTTGTTCTTTTTTTTTTACATAGCCTGTATTTTCCTGTTCACTGAAGAGTGATGTTTGTTTTAGTTAAATCTTGAAAATGCAATGACTTGATAAAAAGTGTGCCCCAGCTACTGCGAATGGAGTTGTGCTACATTTAATCATTTGGCAACAGCTCTATCTAAAGCCCCTGTCTTACAGGGACCCTTTTTAAAAACTTTTATTTTTATTGTTTTCACTGTAACCTAAAAGAACACGACAGACCTTTTAATAGTAGTCATCTAACAGAGATGAGAGAAAAATAAAATGAAATTAAAATTGAATAAAGTAAGATAATAGTGAAAGGCAATAATCAGCTAAATTACTCGTATTCTTGTACATACATCAGTTATACTTCCATTTGTATTTGTTTTTTTCACATACAGTTTATTATTCCTGTTAGCTCTTGAGATACTGGTCCTTAGTAAGTTTGCCATTTAAACTTTTTGTTAGTAGGGTTAAAGTATAAAGATACTAGTGTAAGATGTGAACAGTGAGACAGGGCAATCTTACACAGAGATCCAGAAAGATTTACTATTTTGACCAATATTTATCACATTTAGCTGTAAAAGTGTCTTGATGAAAAGGTAAATTTTGTCATATCACTGATTTCATGTACTGTTCCTATCCAGTCTTCAATAGTCGGCTAATTTCACTCAGCCAATTTCTACTTATTGGTTTTTTGCTACTTGCCAAAAGTTTTTGTAACAAATATTGGTCTTTCTTCTTAGTCAAGATGGTAGATTACCAAGATAAATTACGCTGAAGTCAAGTGGCAACGGATGATCCAATACTGAGTTGATTTTAGTTATCACCTTAAACCAGTAGGGGGACAGTTTGGAACAGTCCCAGAATATGTGGAACAGATGGGCAGATTTATTTTTATATTGTCTCCAGCAGCATCTCTGTACAGGGACGCCAGAATGGACTTTTTTGGTTCAGGGGGATATAAAGAATCTTGTTATATTTTCCCAGGTGAGTTTTCTCCATGTTTCTGAACTTGAAGAGTTACAAATAGTCAACCAATCATTTTTTTTATCAGTTTTTTATTTACATCTTTCTCCCATCTGGACTTCTTGTGCTCTGCCTTTAAACAAGAGTCACTCCTTTTACAAATGATTGATGGTTGACACCAAGTATGATGGACATTTTACTATCTAATTATAAACAAGCTTGAGAGAGTGAAATGACAGGAGTAAATATTACCAAGAATCTCCACAACATAAAACCATTGTATCACCAAACAACTTAACAAAAAATGCTAAGTGCAATATAGCCTGTTTGTGTCTATTTGTAACATGTAAACATTTCCTTACACCACATGGGGGTGCAAATGCATAATTTCTTTTTCTTTCCTTTTTTTGTGTGTGGAAAGACTGAGAATATGCATCACTGTGACATCCTCAGTGTACCAGTGAACACTGGCCATGTTTACATATGCCTTTGTTTACTACATTTTACTCCCTTTTCATTGTTAAATCCATATTGGAGTTCAGTACAAGATAGCTTGTTAAATGCACAGACATGCTTTCTGAATTTCACCTATACTTTCTCACTTCTTCAAGTGGAAAACAGAAAAGCCCTTGCCAACAAATTAGCTTTCCTTGTTAAAATTCCTTCCCATAGCATTTAATAGAAATCCAATTTTCTAGGGGACATTTTAATAACCATAAATCCACCAGGCCCTCTCTCAGGTATCATAAATGGTAGACAACTAAGGTGATGATATTGAGTGTTATGGACTTTATTATGCAAAATTCATGGGGGAAGGCTTGCCAGAGCCTCTGGAGCCTTGTCTGTTCTGAAGCTTTTATAGTACCACTGCTGTTGCCTGGTTCCCTGCCAGTAGCTTTGCTCTGAGCTCACAGAGGCTGAAGCTGACCAGAAAAGTTTAATAAAGTTACAACCATAGCAGCACTTAAGAGTTCAGTGTAAGTGGCAAAGCACCTTGATCGTTTGTGACATTGGCCAAGGCTTGATGACTTCTTCACTCGCAGCTTTCTATGAACACCACAACATAGCAGACACGCAACTTCTCACATGTTGCTGGTCTTGACTTTTACCAATTGAAGGTAAGTTTAGACAAACTCTGTTGATAAGGGGTGATTGTTTCATACAAGCATAAATCCAGAAAGGAATGAAGCCCAATTAACTGTAAAAAGTCAAAGCTGTGTTGTATCTAATATGTACTCAGTAGTTAGCAGCGTCAGCACTGATCTACTGATGAGCTAACGTTAGCAGTCTCTCACTGTTCTGTTACATCATTGTGTGTGTTTGAGCACATGTACTGCACACTGCACATGCATAACCTATAGATAGCTGGAGAATTAAATGGCAGCTTTAGCAAAGAAAAAAAATACTTCCCTTCAGCAGTTAGTGGAAATAAAAATTGGACTACAAGATGAATGAATATATGCATCTTGAGCCTAGAAATATAACTCAGTGCTTATGTTGCTTTTTTACATCTTGGTGAATAAAGAGGTTCTTTCAAGGTATTTTCAATAACATAGTTACTATGAATAAAGTCTGTTGTGATTAAAGGACATTTTTTTATTTTGTATGAAACACACGCATCATTGTCACTAATGCAAATACATGACAGTGATTTTAATGTTATAGTTAACTGGTCTCATAATCTGTTGCATAATCCTCAATACTTTAATCAACAATGCTGTCATATTCAGTCATGATTATGCTATGATTTTAATGCAAAGTCTTACATCTTTCTTTTCACAAGGAGTAAAAAGAGTTAACTAGGTGACTGCAGAGGAAAGGGCTGAAGGGATGGTGGTGTTGGGAAGGGAGGAAGGGAGGACGGGAAGCAGGAAGGGGTCGGGGACGTTGGTGAGTGGAGTGGGGTGGGGGGAGTTATCCTTCTCTGGAAAATGTATTGGTCTAGTTGGAAAAACAGGTTCCAAAAAAATAGAAGAGCAGGAAAATTTAGGGGTGAGGGGATCCGGAGCTGTGGCCTGTAGATGAACCCATCGGGGACTTTGCTTGATGGGGTCATTCCAAGTTCAGGTCTTTCCCTTGCTGACTCTGC
Source organism: Melanotaenia boesemani (assembly GCF_017639745.1). Classification (NCBI taxonomy): domain Eukaryota; kingdom Metazoa; phylum Chordata; class Actinopteri; order Atheriniformes; family Melanotaeniidae; genus Melanotaenia; species Melanotaenia boesemani. Next base: position 18,279,654 of record NC_055684.1, on the reverse strand, counting down.
GAGAGCGGAGGAGCTGTCCATGGCTGAAGGGGCCTGCTCTTGACGGCCTCCAGCCCCTGCTGCGAGCCCCCCAGGGGCCCTGTAACACAAACCCATTTCCAGCAGGAGTTCTGTGGGATGTGTGAGTAACGGGGGCATGCCCTGGGTAAACGGAGGTCATTCTGAGGATGGGAAGGTGAGGAGAGACACCTTCCCCAATAAATATTTTTCTGACAGTCAGATGAAGGTTTGTTTTTAAAGCTTTGAGTGCCTGTAAAGGCTTGTGTTACGATGCTCACTGGACACAGAAACAACCCTGTGATGTGGAAACAAAGTGTGCAGTCACAGAGAAAATAATGGGAAAGTACATTGAAATCAAGTCTGATAAGAAAAAAAACAGACTGGATTCTCACATCAAAAATGCAGCACACAAACAAAAACTGCTTTAGTACTTTTTGACATGAATTGACTGCACATGAGTGAACTTCAAATAACACAAAAACCAGGTGGTTGTGCTGACTGTAGAGGTGGAGTAGACACATACAAAGGTTTTTGAAAAAGACAAATGAGGGACAATCTATCACAGACCAAACAGCAAGTCAGGGGTGGCCAACTAATCAGGCAGTTTGCACAGGCAGCACAGCGTGGGTCCTTTGAGTGGATAAGTGGTCCCTCCCATAATGTCAAGAGTAAAGCTTGTACCAGGGGTTAGGGAGAGGTTGGCAGGGAGTTAATGAGATGACTGGTGGGGTGATCAGCAAAGAGAGGTTTGAAGACCTATGACACGGTACAAGACACAGATTGATAAAGATGGAATGCTTTCCAGATTTATGAAGGGTTTGTTTATTGTCTATCACAAGTGGCCAAAAAGACTAAGTTAAGCTACTGCCTGACAGAGACTATTAACTCATTCACTCATTTTATTTTAGGTCACATCAACAACATATTATCTCAGTTTTCACTTTTCTAACTTCCACCAGAAGCTAGAAACCTAAATTGATCATCATCAATTGTCATCATATGTCAACATGTGCACAAAACTGGAAAACATACTTAATCACCTTATTTCCAGGAGTCCATGACTGAGAATGCAGGTGATTTATTGAGTGAGGATGACTGAAAAAAAACAACAAAAAAACAAAACAAAACAAAACAAAACAAAAAAAGATTTATACACAGCAAATCAACATCACAACTGCTATTATTTTCCTCGGAGACGAATAACAACCACTTTAAGTCACTTCCAGTCAATTCCATTAACTATCTATTTATTTATTTATTATAAATAAGTAATATAATTTTACTCTTCCTTCACACTGTGCATATGTGTGTGTGGGTGTGTTTGTGTGTGTTTGAGTGTTAAAAATTAACAAAAAAGTATGTATAGAGTAATTGAATCTAATGGGAAAATAGTACTGTAGCAATATGTGCATAAAAGTGTGATCTGTGATAATTAACAAGATTTTCAGTAACAATCTTTTGCAATTTGAACTTGCATCACTTGGCATTTTATCAGTTTACTAGGTAGGGATTATAAGAAAACATTCTTCTTCTGATGCTTCTGATGTTTTTATTTTTTTAAATACAGTACTTCATATTTTATATAAAAATGAATACAGTTTTTCTTATATGGAGGCTCATCAAAAGCATAAATAAAATGTAATAATTTCATTTTTTAAAAAATGAAAACTCCATATTCAAGAAGTATTAGCAAATCATTGTGGAGTGACCATTAAATGTTGCAATAGTAATTGATGCAACTGATGTTGGCACATCAGCATACCAACAGGTGTCCTGCAGTTTATTGAGAATGAGAAAACACATTTATTAAATAACCAAAATGGTAAAAGATAATGTCTAGTCAGCAACACAAACAAAAGCTGTTGCAATGCTGTAATGCAGTGTGAAAGATAGTTAAATAAAGTCAGTGTGGTTTAAAAATAACCCCAAAGGCATTTCAAGCCTGAAACATATTAAAACAATCGAAGCAGGAATAATTTAGGGCTGGGAATGAAATAAAAAAAAAAAAGATAAATGAACAAAAGAAACAATTATGCTGTTATAAAACAGGTGACAGTAACAGGTAATTGCAATCATGATTTGATATAAAAACACAGTCAGCAAGAGTTTGAATCAGTAAGTGACTAAGACAGGCAGAGGTACTCCCTCTGTGCAAAATATCAATAAGAGAATATTAAAATATCTGGATAAAATTTGGTGTGTATAGACCAAGGGTGCTGGCCTTCAATTGGACATCCATGTTGTCCAATCCCAAAGGATCAAATACCATCATTTATCAATAGCTGATATAATCACATAGGCAAGGGGTTACTTTGGTAAACTTTCTAGTCTGGTACAGACTAAAATAAATTTACTTGAAACTTTTTAGTTAAAAAAAAAAGATCTCTTTCTATTTTTAAAAGCCCATACTGGATATTAAAACAGACATTTTATTATTTCATGAAAAATGTTGATTGTGCCTCCACAGATGTGTAAGCTGCACATGCCATTAGCATTAATTTAAACGAGCTATAGTGCAGAAAATATTGCTGTGTTTCCGGATCATGTTGACATATGGCTTCTTCTTTGCATGATAGAGCTTTAAGCCGCATCTGTAGCATACATAGTGAACTGTGTTTACAAATAGTAATTTATGGAAGTTTTCCATGCAGGGATTTCCAGTGCAGAATCATGCCTGTTTTTAATGCAGTGCTGCATCCAGATTTTAATGTACTGCAGTCTTGCCCTGTATGCAGAGATTCCCTCTGATTCTCACAATCTTTGATGATCTTCTACATTCAAGATGATGTCTTCAAAGTCTTTACAATTTTGCATAAAAAAAAAAAAATCACTGGTTTCTGGTTGTTCTTGATTAGTACCTTCTCTATGATGTGTCACTGCCATCAACTTTAAATGACAATTTATATGATGAGCAACCATTTTCCATAAAATGGTAAAATTTCTGTTTCAGCATCTGACATGCTGTTTATCTTGTATTGGGTTTATAGTATGGGTTTATGAAATTTTCAAATAATCAATTTCTGTTTTCATCTACATTTTACACAATGTCCCAGCTTTCTTGGAATTGCAGCTGTAAATGTGTACACAAAAAGTAACTTCCAGACTGGCATCAGCAATGAGTCCGAAAGCCAGACTCTGTGATGATGACATGTTGTATCAGTGTCCTTATAAATACTTACTTGAACTTCTTTGATGGCAGCATAGATGCAGAGAAGAACACAGATATTTTAAAGTAGCATACGTTGCATTCAAGGCCACATATTTTCCAGGAACATCTATTTTTCAACAAGACAAAACAAAACTGCAAAACTACTACAAAGGCATGGCTGAGGAAGGCATGTACAGCACCGGACTGCTCCTGGACTCTGGCCAATAGATAGGGAAAATGTAATGTTGACCTCTTACTGTTGCACACCTTAGGCTATTTACAACACCAGTGAGCAGCTTTTTATTTCCCATAAACCTGTGGTTCTTTGCTCAAGATCATGTTAGAAAAAGTCGTGTTGTCCTGGAAACTAAAAGCTATTTGTGTGCCAAAGAGTTTATTATCTACAAAAGAACTTGTTGCCCAAGGCCGATAAGGATGTTAAAGAGTTAAAAGTATTTAAAGAGATTTTGTCTCTAATGGCAGGTCTGCAGAACGTGTCTCTCCTAGATGCCAACAGACAGTTTCTGTCTTGTTGACAACAGTGTGATAGAAAGAGAGAGAAGGGAAAGCTGGAGAGGTTGTGAAAAAACACAGAAGAAGAAGAAGAAAAGATTGAGAGAAGTTGAGAGAAGAAGGAGGGTAGAGGGGAGAGGTGAAGGAGGGTGCATGGGGGAGCAGATAGGGGATAAGGGGAAAACGGGAGGGAGAGAGGTGGTAGTGGGAGGAGGGGGTTGCTGTTCGTGAGTAGAGGACCTCCCTGTGAACTGTGCAGTCGCGAGCCGGGTCATTGGGGCGAGGTTGTCAGAGCGTGCCTGAAACAGTACACCCAGGGGTTCAGCCAGAGTTCACACACTCAGTGTGCAAGATCCATGTCCTTCAGTCAGCGCCCGCCTGCCATACAGCAGCATATACACAGAAACTCAGAAAAATGGATGTGTATCATTATGCTGCACAAAGATGAGATAAAGAAAAAAAAGCAAAAGACAAACAGATGCACTTGCATACCACCAGTTTTCATACTTGGGAAGTAATCAGCCTTTTAAGCCAGGAACAAATCTCATGCACAGATAGAAAACATCAACTGTCACTTTGTCCATGTATGCACAAGGGCCATGCAAGGGCCAAGTGAGTAGGCTTGTCTTTCTGAGTGAACAATTTCAGTGAGTAACTCAGATGGTAACTGATATTGTACAACACCAATAGCACCAGTAAGGTTGTAGCACACTGAGAAAGATTTTCTTTACTTCCAGTTAGTGTGGTTTAAATAGGAGAGGCCACGAAGCCAGAATCCCCTCTGTGTGACTGAGTTCTTTGTGAGAAAGCTGTCTGCTTTACTCCTATTGAGGATTGGTTGGCCCATTGTCAAACCCAGAGCTTGACCTGGTGTTGAACCCAATTGTCAAACTTGCAGTGTAGTGTGGGACCTTGGTGGGGGAGGAGAGGCACCAGAGTGTGCTTTAGCTGACTGAGGCAAGTGTTTGTCATCTTTTAGTCCCTCAAAGAGTTCTGTGTAATAATTTCCTTTGCCTCAACTAATGTAGTTAAAAGCTGTGAAAAGTGGATTTTTTTTTGTCAAAGCCTGTTTCTCATATCCTTAATGTGATGATTTAAACCAAAAATGCAAGCTTTCACATTTCATCAAAGCCTCCAGCAATGTGGTGACCACCCCAATCCCTCTTCCAATTCTCACACTGGGGATAACTCAGCCTTGTGTCGCATGAAGATTTGACAGACAGGCCCAGCTGTGGCAGTCAGGCGCCAGAGCACCACGCCCTCTGAGTGCAAGGCAGACAAGGCCCAAACCCAGAACAATTCAGTCTTTGTGGATCTACTGGAAACTATCAACTGCATCCAAATGACCGTAAGCTGTAGATACAAGCCAGATGTTGAGAATTCCTCGGTTCAGTTCAATCTCAGTCCAGTCTGGCTCATCCAAGCTCAGCAGCAGAGCAGTGGCAGGAAAGGGGGTGTGTAGTTCTGATCATTCTGTTATATGAAACCTGCTCTCATCGAACAGGAGATGCACATGTCTGTACTTTCACCATATATGGTGTAACTGTCTGAGTAAAGAACTGGAGCATTGTTGAATTGAATTGAAAACTATGCAGTTATTTTGATGCAGTTGTTTTGACTTTACAATGTAAAATTATGTCTTAGGAGAGAAGCTGTGTTGCACATTATTCTTTGTATAAATCCTCATTTTAAGCAAATTACCCCCACATGCACCTAGCTATATTATTTATACTTAATGGAATGAGTTGAGAGTATTTAGAGTATTCACCTTATTACAACTACTGTGCCATCCAATGCTGCCTGCCTGTTTCTCATGCAAAACAAGCAGGCAATACAAACATACTTTACCTAAAGTATTTTACCATTATTTCAAGATCAGGCTGTTGTGTATGCAGGTTCTCCTAAACGATATCACAATGGCCTTTAAAGTGATCTGCTGGGAGACTTATTTGTCCAATTCCTAGCTAATTACAGCAGGCTGTGCAACTACCCCCCGGATTTCCAGCTAACCTTTCACCTCAGAGGTGTTGAGCAGGCAATTACTCTTCTTGGCTTCTGTGTGACAGGAACAAACACAAACTGAATGTTCCCCTACCTCTCCATTGTTCATTTCTCCTTCTTTCTCTGACTCTCTGGAGTATTCATAGTACTTGGATGACATACAAGTGCAACATAAACACATGCACCCATTTTTAGGTTCAGTGACTTGCCATGTGGAGGAGGATGGCTGCTGTGGCTTTGCCTCCCACATCTCCAATGTTCTTTTTATTATGAATTTTGCAAGGAGGTTGCTACAGTTTTGTTTTTTTTTCACACACTTTATTTTAATCCTCTGACCCTTGTTTGAAGTCAGCTTGAGAAGGACTTATGAAAAATGTGCACATGAAAAAACCTTCTATAAATCTGCATAATGAGGGAGAAAGAGTAGAAGTGCAGGTTCCAGTTGAATATAACTTAGACAGAGGTGAAGATTGTCCCTCAATGTGAGTTTTTTTTTTTAAGTTTTATTTTGGCTCAGGCGCATAACTAAACTTATTTCTGACTCAGTTATTTACAAAAATGTTTTCCAGCTCTCCTGTCCTGCTTGATACCCACATCCTCTACTCAAAACCCACAGTTACAGCCCTCCAGAGGGATGCTTTCATCCTGACGCACACTATGTGTTTGGTCTGTTTTCATTTAGCTAAGTTCAGGTGTAGTTCACAGAGGCCGCCAGCCCTGATCACATGACTTGCTTGCATGGCTGTGGGCTTGGGAGGCCTTTGTTTGTGTAATATAGCTCTGTGATGAATTGAGAGCTTCTGTGCCAACAGAATGCTAAAAGAGCAACTTAGCCATTAGTTCTGTTTACATATAAATTGAGAAATGACTCTTGTTATTTTATTCCTGTCAGTTATGTCGGTGTATTTTGGTTAGTCTGTGTCCCTTATGCCACCTTTTATCTTGAAAAAACAAAAGTCATGTCAAAAAAAAAAAAAAAAAAAAAAAAAAGATTACACAAGTGTTTGAAATCTGCTCTCATGTTCAGATGAGAGTGCTGAGAGACTGGTGCCCTCTATCTGACCCGCATCTGATTCACCTTGAGCAAGGCAGGCTGCTGGCAACAGACACCAAGCCACAGAGTTCACGCATACTGTGGCAATGTTGCGTAATCTGTGAGGAAGCTGCTCCATAATAAATAAATCTGGCTGAAGCAGTCCATCTGGGAACAGCATTTTTTAGAAGAGCCCTCCTAACGTGATGCCTGGTGGGCTTTATAAATATCCTGAGGCCATCCGTGCAATGTGAACTGTGTTTCACCCTCCCACACCCTTTCCAAGTGAGTGTTTGCCTTCTGCTCGCAATGAAAAGGAGACTTTGCTTTGTTTGTCCCTCAGTTCTTACCTCCCACTTTCTCCCTGTTAACTGTTGGTGTTCAAAAGCAGAACAGTGGAAACCACATGTGAAACAGAGGGCTCCTGGTTTCACAGTGAAGGTGAATGTCCCAGAGGGATTTTTTAAAGTTCTGTGGGCACCCAGGAAGACATGTAGTTAAATTCCCATTATTGTATTTTTCTTTTAATCTGCAGTAGGCAAAGTACTAGTTACTGTAAACGTACATAATTATTTTATTTTAAAACCTCAAATGGCTAAATAAAAACCGATCAACTACTTTAACACTGTGATATGTTCCTCAGCTACCATTAACTGTGCTGCTCTCATCTAGTACTTCACCAAATAAATGGTCTTCTGGTTTGTGCACCCCTTAGAATTTTTTTTTATTTTGCTCACAAATGAAATCTTATATGATCTAATTTATCACATTGTTTCTGCTAGTTAAAAGCAGCCCAATCCCTGTCTGTCCACATGTGTCCAGGTTTCAAAATCATGAGATTGCATTCTTTTAGGCAATTTGTGCATTTTTATATATATAGTGTATGTGTATACATATTTTTTAACCTTGGGCATATATTTTTTTAACATCTAAATATAACCATGAAAACCATAAAACTTAATTTATCGGTAGTTGGGTGTAACATGGAAAAATAAGTAATAGAGAAAGAAAAAAAGCCAGCTTAATGCCATTCACCATCCCCTCCTGCCTCATATTAAGACTTTTTTTTTTTTACTAGTAACACGTTAGTAGTCGTTACTGGTGGTTGCTAGTATTGACTGTAAAGTGGTTACTTTTGTCAACAACTAATACTCTTTACTCTTTAAATAAAGTGACTCAGTTACTGTTACTATACAGTGCATTACTCCATTACTAGCTGAATGAATACATTTAGGCCAGCAGCTCTAAGCATCTCCCTGTTTACAGTGGTGATGCAGCACGATATGACATGTCGACATGACACGACATGTCACTCGCTGTGGCCGGGGAGTGCAAAACAATATTACATCGAGTGAAACACTTTTACATTTTAACAATAAACATTTACATCATAGAAAACATGTTTACATTTACAAAACAAAAGTATAATGCCGAAACACTAACATTTCCTAAGGGCTGAACAACTTTACATTTTAGAAACACAACTGTGCAAAATGTGAAACACTTTTACAATATTTGATCCAAACTTACATGTGAAGCTGCAATAAGCTTTCACAAAGTTCCGAATACATTACTGAAACACTTACTGACGAGAAAGCCACTTTTCACTAATGTGAAAAATTTTTACAATCTTCGGGAGGGTTTTCCATTTCACAAAACACTTATCGAAGTTACCGAAACACTTTACAAGTTCAGGAAACACAATTACAAAGATATGACCCGGCCAGTGTTACACCAAAATCTGTGACCCATCAGAATTCGTTACTGCGATAGTGAACATGCATGTCTTAGAAGGAAAGCAAAGTCCTGTTTTTTTAAAGCCGATGTTCATTATAATGCAGGTTCAGTAAATTCGAACAAAAATTACCTCTGTGATCTTGGCTATGTGAGGGTCACATCATGTCAGAAGAGTCCAGACTAAATGGATCACAGAGGCCACCATTTATGATAGACATCAGAATGTGTGACCTTACTGTTCCTTTCATTATGGTTAGTGGTAGTTTGAAAGAATATTTTGCCCTAGCAGACAGTCGTAACTGTGTTACGTTGCCCGAGGTTTTGGTTTCACTTGAGTAAAGTGGAGGGGGCGGTTCTGAGTGTGTATGTGCAATGAACAATTGACCCGGTATACTTATTGAGAAACCTGCAGGGTGGGGTTATTGTGGCAGGGCGGGGTTGAGCACACAGCATGTGTCTGTGTTGTTATGTGTTGTATCCATTTTCCTGCTTTCTCACCACCCTGATCAGCTGTCTATCCTTTCAGCCTCGCATCAGCAGAAATGCGAAAGTGACAACTTTTCGCTTCACACTTTTGCAACATTAACTTTGGACAACTTAAATGTTTGACCAATCACACAATTTTTCTTTGAGCCCCACAAAAATAAAGTTCAACTGATGCATCGAGGCGCAAGATGTACCCATCCATGTCTACAAGAACAAAATGATGTCATTTTGTCAATTTTGTCATAAGTCATGTGACAATGTGCCCCGAAGGGTGTTCAGTAACTGCCAAAAGCAAGTCAAAGCTGTAGTGGAGACATCGGGTGGAGTTTTATGTTCCAATTAATAATTCTGGATGTGTCAGTAAGAAGCGTGGACTCTTTGTGACCAGGGTTGTTATAACAGGTATCCCTCTGCTACCCTTAAAAAAGAGAACCACACTTTGATTTGAACCACAGTCAATTTGAGCTACAAGAACAGCTGCAATTGTGCTTATTGGTTCATCATTTCTTTTTCTGTGTTTACTTTAGAATAAAATGTTTAATCCTGCTGGACATTATAGTTAGTAACAACTATTGAATGGCCACCCCACACAAAATTGTCTCATATCTTGGTCACCTCTTAAAATGTTCTGGATACACTACTGTGGATATCCAACTTTTGAGCATTTGTGAATATGTTACGTGGTTTTCCATAGAACAACTGAGATGTTTTACACTTTGCTGTTAGATTGGGTTGACTAAGATACTCTACAAGAATGAAATATATGGTTGTCTATTCACTGGGGCCAAATATCACTACATTACGCTATTACGTAATACAAGTTATTAAAGTATGTGAGCAGCAGTGGTTAGTCGTTCATTAGGAGGTAAAATTAGTGTGTTTATATTTAAAGGGAATACAGACCTCTGTGTGCTGTGTTTAATTTAAAGAAGAGGTATCTGTTGTAGCATGGATTTCAAACCATACACCTGCGCCAGTGTGTCCGTACATTTGTGGAGACAGTTGAAGCTCAGGTCATCTTTAAGATCACTGTTATAATTTCCTTGGGCTAGACACTGAGCTCCACATTGCCTGCTAATGTGTTCCTTACTTGTAAGTCACTGAAAACATAGCATGATGAAAAAGGATATTTACCACATTTGGCTGGAAAAGGTTGAAATAAATAAGAATCTCTTGAAAATCTAGATTGCATTTGTTGAATCTGATTCTGTACAAATGATCTCAGCAGTGAATAGTCAAAGTCAGTTTGTTAGTGAGTTGAGTGACAACAGAATCCACAAGATTTTCTGGGCAGTTAAAGACCTCTCCTACATTTTTTACATTATTGTTCAGGAGTCCAGCATCAGGATAACACTGAATAATAATGGTTTACATGGCAGGACTGCATACTAAAAAAAACAGCTGTTTGCTTAGATTCAAATGGACAAGCCAAAGACACAGTGGAATAATATTTTGATGATCAAAATAGAATTTTTAATTTGACATGAAAAGCCTCCATCCATCCATCCATCCATCCATCCATCCATCCATCCATCCATCCATCCATCCATCCATCCATTCAAATTCTAAAAGGATCTGCACTTACAAGCAACACTTTTTGAAATCTGTTGGCATTCTATAAAACACGCCTGCAATCTTTAATGAACAACAGGAGCTTGCAGAGGCATAGCTATCTGCAAAGCTTCAAACCTTTTGTCAACAAAGATCTCAGCACAGATATTCTGTGCTCCTCTACTTAGAGAAATTATTGTGTTGCTATAGCTGCCAGCCAGTGATAGATCTAACATAATCAACACATGAAGAGTCACCTGATGCAACAACTTCCTGAGAAGGTGTATTGTTTGAAAGTGGGTTGAGTTAATTGGGCTAATATTAAACAAGTTGAAAATATTTCTAACCAGTTAACTGTATGTTAGAAACATGTTTATATCAGCTGTGCTTGATCTTTTCCCTCCCAGTAGCTACCTTTAGAAATACCCAATGACAAACAGCCAGTGCAGACATAAACAGTCAAGCAATGCATAGTTTAAATCTATCTGTGTGTAATATCTGGCCATTATCTTTCATTTATTCATTTAATCATTGACTGCAGCTGATTTTGCACATGAAATGAAATGAAATGAAATGAAATGAAATGAATGAAATGAAAAATACTTTATTAATCCCTTTGCAGGGAAATTCATGTATGTACATGTATTCATGTACATATCAACAGAATCTGTTTGTCTGTGTGTTTCTGAGGACTAACACCCACCAAGCTTGCTTCTCCCTTTAACCTTTAACACCACTGTGTATAATAACTCTTACAGTTTGACAGGTCAACTGAGGCGTCACGCCTGGCCCCTTGCTGTGGGTTAGGGCTGAGCCTTTTTATCATACTACCTACCCTGTGATGGATGAACCCAGCAGTAAACTAGAAAGAGGGGTAACAGGACCGCTCAGAGAAAGCGGATAAGGTCTTGTAACAAATAACACCTCACTGAACTCTGCTGCCTTCGTGTTGCCCATTGCTTCATTCTCATTTAGCTATTCACTCTGGACTGTGTCCACAAAGCACACAGACTTCTGTGGTTTATTGCAGGTAATAGTCCTCTGTCTAACAGCATTTGTCTTGAGTATTTTAGTGCAAAAACAAGATGACTTTTCTCAACAGTTACAATGTGACATTCTGCATTTTGACTGGGTCAACAGAACTGGCAGCATGTGTAGTATTTTTTAAAGGACAGTGGCACACAAACATTTTATCTTGAGGTTAAAACAAAAAAAAAAAAAAAAAGAAAAAACAGAATATAAAATTTGATATAAAGTGGTTTGGAAAGACATTTATCATATGCAGCAGAGCCACACTAAGCTTCAAAGTCACAGTGAACCATCTGCCAGGAAAACCAGCGTCACTGAATCCGTATGTGAGTGTGATGTGAATACTGACAGAATCTGACACTGGCTGTGGTTTTACATGCGTTCAGCATCACTAAACAACAAGCCAAATGGACTCCAGATCTGGGTGCCTATAATGTATTTAATGGATCATTGAAGGCTGACCCTCCAAACCCCTGTGTTGGGATTACACATGCTTGGACTGCATAAAGGAAAATACTTCTTGCTTTCTTTTTAACTAGAGAAAAGGAAAATTCTAGGGTTTTCAGTAACAAAAGTGTGGTGGCAGATAGTTATGAATAATAAACATGTCAAATAAACTTAGATAAACATGCCTGTGGTCAGGTATGTTTTTTTTTTAACTAACCATACAGGGAGACCAAAAAAGAAAAAAAGAGAATGCAGTGAGCTTTAATCACATCTTTTAGGCCTACAGTGCAATCCTAAATAAATATCAACTGTCCAGAGACACCTGGGAATGTGGCTACGGCTGATACACATTCACTTTTAGATTTCTTCCCATGTGATCAAACCTTAACTCTTTTGCTTCCACCTGCGCTTGGTCAGTCACCCTAGAGCTGAGTACCTTCTGCAGGGAAAAGACTTCCCAAGCCCCACTTTGATTTATTCTGTATTTGGCTAACCTTGCACTGAACCTGCCCCAAGAGATTTCCATCCATTTTAGCCCTCCTTTTCCAGCATACGTGCACAACATGCCTCCTCGACCTAGTTCTATCCCAACATGCTGCTTCTCCCTCTGTTTCGCAACAGCCCACTAAGACAATGAGAAACAGGCCCTTGAAGGAGGCTCAGGTTCACTCTTCACAGTGTCTGCCCTCCCTACTCCACTTCCAACCCAGTGCGGGTCACCTACTGATCACAATGTGCGGCCCTATCGTGAGTGCACAGGAGGGCATTTATGGTTCACTGGGATTCAAATTAATGTTTATGAGCCTTGTCTGTCAGCCAAAGACCAGGCACTATCCCTGCTTTTACAGCAATTCTCTGACTCAGGCTCAGATAAGAGGTGTCTTTCTGTAAGTCTGAATCTCTGATCGCCACATCCCTTCATGTGTTTATCACTAAGGTCTTCAAAACAAGTATTGTTCTGAAAAGGTACAAATTTTCTGTATTTGTTAGTTTTGAGGAGCCAAAATAACAAACTGTATTAAAACTCTTTGTCAGATGACAATATAATCTCAAAATCAGAGAACCTGCATTTGCAAGGCTTCATGTGCATAATTAAATTAATGTTAAGAAGATTGTGACAAACCTCACAGCAAGTAAAAAGCAGATTAATGAGGACAAACATGTGCTCTGTTTTGCCCTTTATTCTGATCTAAATATATTATTCACAGTCTCAGGAGAAGCAAAACTGAGAAAATAGTTAAGCACAGAAAAAGAATGATGGAGATCCTAGATGATTTTATGCAGAAAATACTGAATGACTATGATTTCTATTTCATATGCTATGAGAGAGTGTACTGGGAGTGTTTGGTGAGGTCATCTTAAACGGTGCAAGATACACAGAGGCAATGCACATAAACTGTAGTAAATCTCCTAAATCTAAAAAGGAAGCCCAAAAATAGCCGGCATGAGAAAAGTACAACTTAGTGTGCCATTTTCATTCTCAACACCTATAGAGATAAAGCTCAGAGAAGTTAGACCTTAGTCTCATTAAACAAGTTCATATTTATGGTTTATCAGCTGTGATGCAAACAAAACCTTTGAGTCTTATTATTGCTCAGAATACTTGTTTTGTGCTATGAAGCATTATAACTTCAATTCGGTTTTTCTTTTTGTTCCCTGTCTATTTACACTCATGTGATGATGCATCATACTTACGCAGTTGTGCAGCCTTTTAAAGTTTGTGTCCTTCCCACATTTTTGTGCAACATGTTTGACATTTCATATGTTGAAAGCGTGGACAGCAAAACAAGTGAGTCGTTGGAACTCTTGGGCTTTTCCAAATATCTCTGCCAGGACACAGTGATGTGTGCTGTAGTCAATGTCACCTCAGTTCAATAAGAAAAGAATACAATAGCCTTTTTTGCTAAGAGTTGGGTGAAATCATCAATATCACTTTCAGTATTTCTAAAAGAAGGCAGGTTTTTCTTCAGATTTCTTTTACCATTGAAAAAGAAAGCCAGGTCAGCACCTTTCCCAACCACCAAAGCCTCAGTGAGCTGAATGGCTGTAGCTTAATATTTATAGTACACATATGAGGTGGTGTTGATATTCAGCCTTGAGCTTGAAAGTTAATCAGCACATTTCCCAAAATGTCATCATGTATTCATCAAAAATGCAAAAGTTAAGTTGTAATTCATTAGCAGACGTTTGATTCACCTCATGGAAGATATGATCATAACCTTTTGTCTTCATTTTGGTTGAACGTGTATATCAGCCAGTGAAATGCTTCATTCAGAGGTCTTTGTGTACACAGTGAATACAGGCCTTTGATTAACTTCAGTTCTGAAATTACTCAAGACAAAGTATGGTTATTGTAGAGCTTAAAAAAAGAAAGAAAAAAAGAAAGAAAAAAGACTTGAGTTAAGATAACTGTAACTCTGTGGCATGTACAAATCTTCTCCATTGTAACGGTCCACCACTCTTCCAGTGTGCATAGTAAAGCATTAAAACATGTTTAGATTCATAAGCAATAAAGCACAAAAGGCCTCACATTGTTTTATTTTGTCTTTTTATGTCAGCTATATATGCCTCTGGGGTTCTTTTTGATCTTCTAACACAAATATGATGCATTTGCAGACATCTTAAGATTGTCTGAGCATGAGCCAAAGCTGGCAAAATCAAATTTGATATATTATCTTGCTAACAGACAATAAAAAATGGGGAAAAAACTGTTTACTCAAAAAATGAAAGCAGTGTGATGATGGCTGGAGGCAAAAAAAAACAGCGGTCTCTTTGCAAGTCGATATTAATTAAATCGAAAAAAAAAAAAAAAAAAAACACATTCTGCTCACATACAGGGGGAAATGGGCTGATCTGAGTTCAACTTCATTCTGAATAACATTACCTACTAAACCTGCACCATTTTCTGAAAACAAACAAGAGTATGCCCCACATGCCTCCCAAGAGTGTGTTTTATGTTTTGGCATATCTGACAGTCTCATGCATTGAATAAATCAAAAGATCTCTTTACCATACACAAAGAGAGACAAAGCAATTCTAAAACTCCATTTTATTACCCTTTTTTATTAAGAGACATTAAAGGGAGAATTAAAGAAAATGTAAAAACAGTAAACAAGTGTCACAAAAAACCTCCCAGAATAACTACTGGTACAGATCTATGCATGGCTTCAGTTCAAAGTCAAAATTGCATTCAGTTAGCTATACTATACACATACTTGCACTTGTACCTGTACAGAGGGTCAAGGTGCATCGTGCAGCATATTCTGGCTGCAGAAGCGAGACCCCTGCATGTCCCCTAGGTATTTGTCTTCACAATATCATGGGGACTCCTCCACATTCAAATGTGTAAAAGACCATATTCCCTTCATTACAACCCAGAGCTGTTGAGGTCTCTCACATATTGTGTGGATTCTGGGCTCATGTCCTGCCTTTAAATGTGTTCATGCAGGTGTAGCTCCCAGAAAATTTGTGGATCTCTTGAAGTGCAACTTGTGGCATGAAGCTAGAGAAAACAGAAAGACCAGAGATGGGATGAGCAGCACATTAAAGCTTTGGTGATTACAAAAAACAATAAAAAAATGACCCCCCCGCCCTCTCTTTTTTTTTTTTTTTCTTTTCACCTTTTAAGAATGACAAGAGCATGCATCGTCCAGGGCAAGTAGAGGAAGGCTTTGTCAGTTCTGACTGCATCAACAGTCTTCTGGGCTACTACTTCAGGTTTTAATGGAGGAAAGAGTTGAGGAAACCTACAGAGGAAAAGACAGTGATTATGAGATACAGGGAGCATTCTCGTGAGCTGAGGAACAACATTTCTTATTGCTTTAAAAGGGCATGGTCATGCCTAATAGTCTATTAGACTCAGTATGATTGGGGACTCAGCCGGATTGGGGATTGCAACAGTCTCCCAGTCTGAGCTTGCTTTCACACTACAGTTTTATTTGTTTTATTCAAAGTGTTATTTGTTTAGTCAAACAAATAAAACCTTTGAATAGCATGGTGCTGCATCAAGAATTACTAAAAGAGAAATTAAGACAAACACCAAACAAGAAAACCTCCATCTTCGTCACATAAGCCGCAGTCCACTTCCTACATGTGGTTAACTTGAAGCACACCGTAACAAGACAGCTACTAAAGGAGGAACATGAGGAATGACTGAGTGTTGTTTCCATCAGCATTTTAATGTGCATTTTGAAGATGTGTTAGCTTGCATGCTAGAATGAGGTGATTTTAGCCTTTTCTGAATAGAGTTCATAAGCAGGGATGAAGCCATCAGAGTTTTATTGCAGGGATTAAGTTCTGGTACAGAGAACAGAGGTGATCAATTATCCAACTTCAATTCCTGGAGGTGTCTCCTTTTTTATCCCTACACTCTCTGCAAAGCTTGTATGTATAGATTTGTGTGTCTTATTTTCAGCAGTTGTGTTTTCTTTACCAAGAAGCTCTCTTAATTACAGCCATGTGTACCATAGCTAACAATTGATGACACCACACAACCAAATTTATTTGCTCCAAACGAGGTAATGGAAATGTGCCTCATGGTATTTTTTTATTCTGTGATGAAGATTGCTTACAGTTTGCTTGACAGCTGGATGAAAGCACAGCTGATGATTGGTTGAAGAATGGGTCAGCTGGCCATGAACATTGTCAGTCACAACAAACATTCATCTTGGCTAGTATTTACTAAGCACAAGAGAACTCAAACTCTGGCTCACTAAGAGTATTTTATTATGATCTGCTTCAGAGTAGTCAGGGGACGTCAACAGAAAGGACATTTTTCTGGCACCCATGTGAAAGACATGAGCCAATCCATCAAGTACGTATTACACTATTGGACTGTTTCAGTAAAAAACTTCAACCTGTTGGCAGCACATAATGAAACATCAGGATCACCAAAGTTATTTGCTGTTCCTTCTCTTTAGACCTTTTTAAAGTTTGTATCAGATGTCTCAGTATTTCATTTTATGGTTGTCAAGACATTTTATGTCTGTGCCACAAATATCAGCCTCCCAACACTGCCAAGGAGAAAGTCTGGAAATCACCATGGCAAAATCTGGCGTTTCATTCGATGGTTGTTGAGATATTTCAGTCTGGACACATCTTGAACAACCAAAACATTAATATTTCCTGAAGAAGGCTGCTTGCACGGCAAAATAAAATACTTCAAAATTACATCCACATCCAAGTGTGAAGTAAATTTGGAGGGAAACAAAGGTTGGCAAATCACAGCAGTTTAGTCTACATAATACATGCTGCTCATTCCCACCTCTAGGTGACTTCTCACCTGACTCTCATGCCCTGGAACATCTCTGTGTTGGTGTGAAAAGGAAGCACAGTGGTGCAGCTGACGCCGGGACAGTCCAGCAAGCCTAGTGTCAGGCTTTCCATGAAGGCCAGTGATGAAGCCTTGGAGGTGCAGTAGTCTATAGCCCCAGGAATTGGAGACTGGGACAGGATGGAGTTAATGCATACTACATGGCCATGCTGCAGCTCCAACATTCGCGGCAGGAAGGCTTTTGTTGTCTAAGACAAAGACATAAAAAAGGAAGAAATGCAATAATAAGCAGAGTAAAGCAGTGTACAAGGAATAAAAGACAAGAGAAACAAGAACATGGTGTCACCACAGATTATATTTCCATTTCCATTTTGCTGATAATTGCTTTTCTGTCTGCACATGACAAAGTCTTTTGATCTCCATTAAAAAAAAACAACAACAAAAAAACCAAAAAAAAAAAAAAAACAAGAGTTTCTAAACCCCTCTGATGTTTCAGGAGCTGAAAGGCAATTTGGAAATACCCCACTTAACCTGCCACAAAGCAGTCATGACTGACATGTCAGAAGGTGCCTGGTGCATATACTGCCATGTTAAAATCAAAATATGAAACTGATAAGGATAATCTGTTCTGAGGAATGTTCGTGTTTCTGCAGGTTCTGGCTGTTCTGCTTTAATTTATGTGAGCCATACCCAGAACTGTCCCAAGGTGTTGATATGTTGGGATTTCAGAAGGGCGTCGTCATCGCTGTCTATCAGACTTTTTCCATGAACTACAGCAGCGTTGTTCACTAGTATCGTAACATCTCCCACCTGAGATTAAAGAGTGCAAAAAAGGGGGGAAAAAGGACCCAGACAAAGAAAGAATTGTCAGTTATTTTCCCAGCTCATGACTTTATATTTTAGATAAAGTGCCAAAAAAAGAGAGAATAAATCATAGCAAATACATACAGATGAGGCAAAGAGGCAATCCAGGAAAATATTCTGTTTTACTGTGGACATATTGCATTTTTTCTTCCTAGTGGAGGTAGAACAACCTTTATGAATGTCTAGAGGGTGTACCTTTTCTCTCACCACCTTGGCTTGCTTGTAAACTTCCTCCCGATTGGCCACATCGCACACAAAGTAATGGCACTCTGTTCCAGAGAGGGAGATTTCCTCAGATGTCTCTTTGAGACACTTTTCTGTTCTGCCCCACAAGATCACCTAGTAATAAAAAAAAAGGATATTTAAAGGTTAGAAACAAATAAAGAAATGTTTTGCAAAGGAACAGAATAAATCAGAAAGAATTTGAATGAAATGCTGGTTATTAGTGAAACAATAACAATGTGTTGCTTTTATAATGGTCAGTCATGAAAAAAATCAAGTAAGCAAACAAAAGAAAGCATCCTGTATCTGGAAATAAGACATGCTGGAAGATCTTTTAGCAGGTTTAGTCTTTACAGAGGACAGAGAGGCCATTTTCACTCTAACAAATAGTTTGAGTGAGATTAAAGGCTTGGGGGGGGTACTGTGTGAATGAATTGTCTCTTCATCCACCCGGAGACTAAATGAAGGCTGGTCATTTGAGCAGGGAACATGGGGTTGGATGGAGGTGGGTGGTGGTGGTGGGGGGACTAGTGATTGGGCAATTAGATCTGTCAGTCTTTGGGGTCAGGGAAAGGTAATGAAATCAGGGGGTGAGCACTCCTCATCTCTCAAACACAAATTCTCAAACAGATTACACGGCCTGTTGGGCAGATGAGCCCTGTCATTTCTGGTCAGGGAGTCTGAAAACAGTGCATGTGTGAAGTGCTGAGGACGCTAGTGTGGGATCTGGCTGGTCGCCCGTCACCAAGGTTAATATTTGAGCAAAAAGTCCTCTGGAAAGTGATCTTGTGTATCTGAGAGTCACAGACTGAATGTGTGTGTGTATACATGTGTGTGTGTGTGTGTGTGTGTGCATGTAGGAATGGAAAAACAAAAGACAGCATGTCTGTCTGTTAGCATGTTATTCATCCTGCCATTCCCATTGTTTCACCCAATGTTTATGTGTAAACATCCATGTAGTCAGGCAGCAGGATGGATGTGCATTGACTTATTAGTCATACAGATCAAATATAGCATGAACGATTAGGCAAAAATAGGAAACATGAAGTTTTCTGTTTCTTATGCACATATTAAACCTCTTTTCTTGCAGTAACACGACACTTTTGGACAGTGCCAATTTTTTGCAACGCGCTCAGCATATTTCTAGAAATACTGAAACTGTAACACCCTGGGGACATCAAAGATGATGTGCTCTTCACTTCTTCACCAGACCCAGAGCAATCAATGTTTGCCTCCTTCTGTGAGCACCCCTACTTTGAGTTGCTTTTGATTGGGTTTTTTGTTTGCTTCATTTGCAAGCCCATTTGAGTAATCAGTGAAGGAAGACAAGTCTTGATAAATAACTGAAAGCTTTTAATGGGATTTGAGCCAGACAAATAAAGCTGACAGTTCTCATTAAAACTCAGCACTTAAACTGTGCTCTCCTGTTAAAACCTTATTTAATTCATTAGGTTTATCACCCGTCACAACACAGGACCCTCAGAGCAAACAAGCATTAGCCAAATTGCTATCCAGATAGAAAACAATTTCTAATTGACCTCACACATGCTGTGTGTTCTGCTGATAAACCTGTGATTGTTCTAATAAGGCATGGCTAGCAAGAGTTAATGTCCACACATGCTCCAAGTAAAAGCTCTCTAATATAATGAATTAAAGCTGTACAGCTTGAAAGAAAACCTTGACAGAGACAGTACAGATGCCAGTCACTGCAGGCTAAGGTACACGCCTCCGTGTCCCAGCAGCTCCAGCTGAATTACAGTGATACTCTATCTCCCAGACCTGAATGTATGGGTGGGTATGAACCCTGCTTTTCACACCCATTGTATGGGCCAGCAGAGAGGCGGCACACAGAGGGGGCAGCAGGAGTTCAGGAGGCAGTCGCCTGCCGCTGTCTAATTACTGCGGAGACAGCAAGGTCAGTTGCAGGGCAATACCCAGCTGGGAGTGGTGTGCTTCCCGCCTCAAGCACAACACAAGCACACCCACACAAACCTGTTGTCACTGACATGGGTAGGTTCATCTTTCTCGTAGAGATTTATGTCTGTAAAGCTGACAACCACATAAAAAACAATAATAGTAACTAAACAAAAAAACATGTTTTTTTTCCTCAGAATTAAAAGGAGCTTTAGAGAAAGGAATTATTTAAAGATGTAAATTATTTACTTGGTCTGTTCCAAAACCTCTCATATTGTTTTTTTTTATTATTTTTTTATTCGTTTTGGTCTGCCTGCAAAATACCACATACAAAGATCTGGCTTCCCTTCTCAGCCTATCACTCTTCATTTTTAGTAAATTATTTCATCAGCACTCAAATAAGTCTTCCTCACACCAAAGCCTAAACTGAGGGAAAAGGTAATTCTGACAGTCACAAAAGGGCTCAACTGGGGTGAGTGCAAGTTCACAGAGGTGAGTCCTATTCATAATTACCGCCCTATTTTCTTTTAGCATCTCTTTAGGCAGGGAGCAATTGTCATACACATTTACCCCAGGTGTTGTTTTCAAAGCCTTCACACCTTGACAATACTCAACAATGGGGTGCTGAAAAGCACGCTGACATCCTTTGTTGTGCAGCTGTAGAGCAATGCTTTAAAATCTCCTGGTTTCTCCCTGCTCATTCCCCAAGGATATGGCATCGAAAGACAGAGGGAGGCAGTTAGTGTTTCATTGAACTTCTAGCAATGTTTTCAAGCTGCTAAAATTGCGCCTTGTGAGAGCATCTGAGAAGCGTTGTCTGTGTCACACATGCACAGATAATTACAACCCTCAGTGTTCAACCCGTCTGCTCAGTGTGGGTTGAAATTACCACCATTTTATTCCATGTGTAATAAAGGCTCCCATCTGAAGTGATCAGAAATAGAGCTAGTCTGTGTAAACACACTAGTGTTAAAGTGACACCAGTGACTCAAAAATGGTTCAACCACTGGATTATAGAGAAACCAGTATTCAAATATTATGAGCAGAGCTTTGCCCAATCCATCATATTACTGTAAACCATGTTAGACATGAAAAGATCTAGATAATCTTACTTTAAAAATTTATACATAAGGACTTCTAATGAGAATCAATGTCAACTAACAATCAAAATATGGATTACATAATTCAAAACTTACTTTCATGTCCAGCTATATGACACAGTGATAAATAATATATTTCTTTCTTAAATAAAATGCCTAACCATGACAATTTAATTAGTAGGTCCTACTTTGAAGGAATCCCATTTGAATCTGATTACACTGCATTACTTTAATGGACAAGAATTGCCATGCTAATACATTTGGTTCCTCTTAATCTGTTTTATTGGGCTAATTTTGTTTAGCCCAGTCTGGAATGTATTAAAATTGTCCCTATGTTTTTGATATGTTGGCCTACTTTGAATCAGTTAAAAAAAAAAAAAAAAAATATATATATATATATATATATATATATATATATATATATGTGTGTGTGTGTGTGTGTGTGTGTGTGTGTGTGTGTGTGTGTGTATATATAATAGGATATAAACCATGTTTCCTTGCGTTATGCTCTCTGCGACTTTCTACACAAACCCCAATGCTCAAAAGTACACACACCCACACAGGCACAAAATCTGCCTTCACCGCAGCCTAGATATTTGAACATGTCCATCATATTAAAATCAACCTAGATCGTGCCAGGATGACGTCAATTAGTGTGTTCACCATAATCATATCAATCATCCATAAATGCTGCCCAGACCTGCCCTCTGGGTGACCCATGCTGTTGTACAATACTTGAATCAAAATTGAGGGCACTGTCTCCGGTCTAACTGGACCAGCTAAGCAACACAGGGGTCATGATCCCTGCTTTCATTGAATGGTGCTACCACAATACACTTGGAGCATGGTAGACCAGAGTGACAAGGCTACCTTGAATGTGGCTGGCTTTAATCTGCTCCTTTACTACTGCTAGTTTTGCTCCTGTAGACCTATGCAGAAATAATAATAATAATAATAATAATAATAATAATAATAATAAACCCATACATTTTCCTGAAGGAAAGAAAGGGACAATGCGAGTGCAACACGTTGTATAATAAGCCTACCTTTCTGGCCCCTTGCTTTGCAAACTCCTTGGCCAGGTGTCGACCGATACCTCGACCTCCGCCAGTAATCAATACCACCTCCTTGGTCAAGTCCTTCTTTCTACTGGGCAAAAGCGAAAACAAACTTGCCCTGAAAATATGATAGAGCATTTGAATCGGGAACAGAAACATGCGACACGCGCTCTTCAGCTCCATCACGGGAAGTGCTCACGGTCTGCGGACAAGTATGTTTACGCTGCAAGTATGAGTGCTCTACTAAAGTCCTCCAACAGTGAGCTGAGTGCGGACACCGATACTTCTAAATTTGTCATGCACACATTGTCCTTTTTAGCATGTGAAAGTTTTTCAGGAGTAATCCACCGGGTCAAAAATATTTACAAAGCAGAACTGTTCAACTTTTGAGAGCTCTGACATCTTAGTCGATACGCATCAGTCATTACGCCTGTCAACCAGCGCTGGAAACGCAGAGACGTTTAAGTCCAGGCGACGCTGTGCGCTACTGAGACTGCTGGCTGGGCTTTGGAGTTGTGTTCCTGTCCAGTCCTGCCTTATATATTACCGCCTCTTCCCTGGCTTCCGTACTTCCACTGGTGAAAGGACCTGGATGAACCAAGAGGGGAGGTTTGTAAGGGCATTAATCCTGATTGACATGTTAAGTGGGGATGAATATTTTGCTCCAGTGCCCGTCTGCCCTGACTGGTTGCGTATTTGCCTCTTCCCCACCCCCTCCATGTGCCTGCAGCAACAGCAGCGGTTCTCAATCTGCGGTCCCGCTCCCCCCTCCAGCGGTCGCCCCACTGCGTCCCAGGTGGGTGCCCAATCTCGTTTGGCAAAGTTTAACTTCATAAGCCTGTTGACCTGAACTTAACCTCATTACATAAAGCACAGGACAACAATGGTGTTGCAGCCACAAGTTTTACAGACAGCTGTAAATGAATGAAAGTGCCAGATGAGGGTAAATGAGGCCTTCAAACATGTAAGTCGTCATGTCTTAACTCACTCCAACAAATTATTTAAACAAATAAACAACAACAACAACTATTGATCAGCAAAGCAATAAACAAAGACATAACTAAACCTGTCAGATGCAAACATACATCACATTCAAACCTTTGACTTACATTTGTGCCCATTAGCCACTCTCTGATCTCTATAACTCTAGAAAAAACAAGTGTATTCTCAGAACATTAGTAAAAATACAAAATCTAGGTGCTTCACTAGGTCAAAGCTAATATTGGATGAAAAACAAGGGTTATAAGATTGAAATAAAACCACTGTGAATATGTTTTTATGTCAATTTCCAGAAATATTGTTGTAGATATATTCCAGTTGTCTCCAGTTATATGTGTTAATGTCCATTATTCTAGTTGTTGGAACCCAATTTGTTGCAGTAACAGTATTTATGAGACAAGCTCTATCTTTCAGTGTGTGACTGTGCAATTTGGTAAATAGGTCAGCTCACTCTCAGAAGCTTGGCAGGGTGACAAACAGAAAAACCGCACGCATACCTCCTAAACAAATCCTATATGAATTAATGGGCTTCAGACAAGGTCCCGGTCTGTGATGTTTGGCCCTGGAACTGATTTTTACTGGGAGTTGCTGAATGCTGGGCTTTTTCAGCAACTGGGAAGGTTTACAGAGCAGTCTCACAATGGTTGCTTTGTCCTGGGCTTAGCTACTTAGGGAAGGCAGAGGGGCTCCCAGGGGCTGCTAAAAACTCCAGGATAACACAAGTCCAGATGCTGTCTTCAGTTAGGAAATTCTGAGATTTTTGCAAAGGTGGAGCTAAAGTAAAAAAAAAAAAAAAAATATATATATATATATATATATATATATATATATATACACACACACACACACACATATATATATATATTATTCACAGTTAAAGTTAACATTAACAAAAGTTAATTGATTTGCAAACTCATCAGAATACTTAATTTATTACAGTGATCATGGATAATACTAAAATGGAAACAGAATATAACTCAGGAGCTGCTGTTTATTTATACTCATGCTATCACTGCCATCTACAGATCAGCAGTGAAAGTTCAAATAAAGTTTTTTTCATTCAGTCTTCTTTGGCTGCAGCTGGAGGCAGTAGAACAAAATACAGTGGGAAAATTAGAACACTGCACATCTTTACATAGATAAGATTCCTTTCTCTGAAAGGTAACTTCATAGGTACTACTAATGAATGGATGATTTGAAATCTATATGACCATGAAAGCATTTTGTACAGTTTTTAATTTTGGAACGGCAGTTTCTTTAAGAAACATGTAATTAGTTTGACTACAGAGCCATATTATAAAATGGAGAATATAATTATTTTTCCTGGGCAACAAGCAGCTAAAGATGTTTTTATGTGAAACCGAGGTGAGAATGTATTGTATGTGGATGTGAGAGGGTGAAGAGAGGCTGAAAGCAGACAGATAAAACATTTTCCTCTAATGACTTACCTTCAGCAGAGCAGACCAACATGGGCTCGGCAGTTTTAATAACTGGCTTTGCTACTCTTGTTACAGCCTTCTTCCTTCTGGTAATTGGGCTTGTGTACTCTGAGCTGATGAATTCAGGCATTTCTCAGGGGATTGGAAATAGTGGGAAACTGCATGTGGGTCATGTCGCTTCTTAGCATGGCGACTGTGGCAAGTATCAGTATGAGTGGAAGTGTTGATTAAATTGTGTTTCTAGCAAAGGATTTTATCTGTCATGATGTACTTTTTATTATTAAACACATTTCTTAGAACAGACTAAATGTTCCTTATAGAAGATAAAAAAATGAACTAAACTTTTTTTCTGGCTGTGTTACTGTCCTTTCTTTGCCCTCCAGCACCTGATAAAGCTCCTGATGAAAGAGATATTGGATAAGAAATCATGTTTAGCAAAAGGTTCTCAAAAATACAAAGTCATGTGTTGCCCTTCTTTGATGTTGTAGTAAATATGGTCTCTCAGAGAGAATGACCTTTACTCTGACTTTACCTCTCAAGACTGTTATTTTTCTTGTTTGTTCATAATGTGTCTCCTCTTTGTTGCAAGTCTGTGGTTTCTCTCCCATCAGGGTCAAATCCTACATCGTGTGGGCATATGTCATCAGGTCAACTTTATCTGATATTTTGTGGCTTTTTTTCTGACTTGCTTGAAATAAGTTTTTGCAGGTTTGTGAGTAAAGGAGATGAAGTCTTAGCTGTAAAATTTTCCATGCATTCTCGTGTAGTTTGACCTTTAGCTACTGTGTAAATGAATTGGAGTAAAAGTAAATATTAATTAGAAGTTGCATGGTATTAGACATACAGTAATTTCTTTCTGAAGACACTTACAAATTATGGGCTACAAATTTGAAAACCAAAGTGATAAAACGAGAATAGCATGAAAAAGGCAGTACACCCTACTATAAAAAAAGCTAAGATAAAACAGTTCTTTATCACTGAACAACATGAGCTAGAAACTTTATAATAATATCTCAATACACACTACCAGTCAAAAGTCTGGACACACTGTCACATTAAATCTAATCGGCAAATGTGTCCAAACTATTGACTGGTAGTGTAAGTTAAAAACAGACTATGTCTCATGGCGATATCTGCCTCCCCTCCCTATACATATACATATACATATATATATATATATATATATATATATATATATATATATATATATGTATATACAAATTGTCCCCTCACCCTCCGTGGGCGGTCTCATCCATCCAAGATCGGGTCCTCTACCAGAGGCCTGGGAGCTTGAGGGTTCTGCGCAGTATCTTTGCTGTTCCTAGGACTGCACTCTTCTGGACCGAGATGTCTGAGGTTAGTCCTGGGATCTGCTGTAGCCACTCTTCCAGTTTGGGGGTTACTGCCCCGAATGCTCCGATGACCACGGGCATCACTGTTGCCTTCACTTTCCAGGCCTTCTAAAGTTCTTCTTTCAGGCCTTGGTGTTTTTCCAGTTTCTTATGTTCCTTTTTCCTGATGTTGCAAACGCTTGGTATTGCGATGTCAACCGCAACGGCTTTCCTCTGCTGTTTGTCCATCACCACAATGTCCGGCTGGTTTGCTATTACCATTTTGTCGGTTTGGATCTGGAAGTCCCACAGGATCTTAGCTCGGTTATTCTCTACCACCTTCGGAGGTGTTTCCCACCTTGACCTCGGGGTTTCCAGTCTGTACTCCTGTACACTTTTCCAGCCACTTGGTTATGACGCTCCTTGTAAGCTTTCCCTGCCAGCATCTTACACCCTGCAGTTATGTGCTGGATTGTCTCAGGGGCCTCTTTGCATAGTCTGCACCTGGGGTCTTGTCTTGTGTGGTAGATCTGGGCCTCTATTGCTCTGGTGCTCAAGGCCTGCTCCTGTGCAGCTATGATCAGTGCCTCTTATCTATCTATCTATCTATCTATCTATCTATCTATCTATCTATCTATCTATCTATCTATCTATCTATCTATCTATCTATCTATCTATCTATATATCTATCTATCTATCTATCTATCTATCTATCTATCTATCTATCTATCTATCTATCTATCTATATATATATATATATGTGTGTGTGTGTGTGTGTGTGTGTGTGTGTGTGTTCTCAAAATATGTTGTTTTTTCATGGCAAAAAAAGAAACCAAAAAACTCAATTAACATTTGTACAATGTTTAAAAAATTTCTTTAAAAAACAAACAAAAAAAACAAAACAAACAAACAAAAAAACAACAACATTGTCTATTGTAGTATGTTCTCAAAATAGCAGGAGTTTAATATTTTGTCCATCTGTCCTACATTTCACACTTCATAGGCCCCAATTTGCCCCTGAGCACAGTTACCCTGCCCATCTGGATGCCACCGTGTCACTTCCTGTCTGTGACTGAGACCAGGTTTAGTATGGACTCTCACCGAGTGGCAGTCGTTGGAGACAGCACAGGAGCTAACCTGGCAGCAGCTCTGTGCCAAAGGCTGGTGAGGAGAGGGGGCAGACATCTGCCATTCCCCTGCGCTCAGGTCCTCGTCCACCCAACCATGCAGATGGCAGATTTCAACCTGCCCTCATACCAGCAAAATCATGCTGAGCACATATTGTTTTGTGGCCGGATGGCATTCTATTTCCTACAATACCTCAATGGAGGCTTGTTTGTGTGCCAGGGTGTGCCCCAAAGGAACCATATCCCACTAATCTCAGGTCATGCTATGAAAAGTAGCTCTTCAACCTGCCACCTGTTTGCCTCTCATGAGGCTTCAGTTAGCACCCAGCCACAAAATATCACCTTTAATGATGATGTTGTGAGGGATGATGGGATTTCTTAAATGGAATGACTGTCTCACTTGAAATATTATCACCTGGCAACAAGTAAAATATTATGTTCATGCCATTTTAAACCAGAATTGTCTCACTTTTCCTTCTGCAGCACTGCAGATCATAAATTGAATCATATGATTAGTTTGCATCTACTTTGCATCTTGTTTTACTTTTTCTATAAATAAGCTTGTGTTCACTGTTCAATCTTCTTCCCACTCACACATGCATACAAGCACCTAAATCAATAAAAACAAAAGCTGTTTAATTCCAAAAATGAAAAGTGGCTAAAAAATTTACTAGTAAAAGCAAAGTAGTACTGCTAATAGGTAAATGTCATGCCCTAGCCTAAAGGTATGCCTTTCTTTTTAACAGAGATGTAAGACATCTACCGTTTGCTTCAAGGATACTTGGCTTGCCTTCCCTTTAGTGTTTGGTGTATCCATAGCAACAGAGCTTTAGTTTCCCTATGGGTTCAGGTGAATACATCTACATCTTATCTGTTAGACTAGCTAACATAGCTCAGAAAAGGCATCAGATACCCCTGGCTGAGTGTGTTTGACACCAGATAGAATATTAACCAGAAAGTCATGGAACAGGATAAATGGGCTCAAGCTGGATGGAGAATAGAACAGAAATATGGAAGCAAAGTGCTGATAGGAAACTGGGCAGAGGAAAGACTTCAGGTCTGTGTCTGTTTATTGCCATTTTATGCAATACAGTAATGTATTTCTGACTTTAAAGTAAACTTCATTTAGAGCTGTAAATAGAGATTATTTGTGTTTATTCATGTTGAATTTAAAACAGAGTGCCATGTAGTGGGAGCCTGCCAAGTATTTTTCTGTACCTCAGTCAGTGTTCAGATCTATATCAAAATGATTATACAGGCTTGGTTTAGCTAAATTCGACTCACCCTCCTGGTGGGACAGGCCTGAGCTGAAGACTAATTGCATTGACTTGAGGTTTGTCCATGAGCTGCTGGTTCAGGATTTGAGAGAAGAAATTACTTAGGAAATACTATCCAACAGTGCAGATCAATAATGAAGTGTGAGCTTTGCTGATCCTTGTGCTGAGCTCATTGCTCAGGCCTTTGTATATCCCCCTCTCTTCATTTCTCTTCTCAATGTCTGTTTATTCCATCCGACACAGTTCACTCGAGAGCCAAAGATAGCCAACAGCACCAGTCGAGCAGCCTACCGGTCCCACTGGGACTTTAAGCCAGACGTCTCTGAGAGAAGATCTGCCCTGCTGAGAGCTGAGGTCAGCTTTTAACTGCTTATTCAGGGCATTAACACCAATTGAATGTCTGTCACAACCCTGCAAGTCAGGGCTTTCTTTTTTAGATTGTGGACACTTCTGCATAATATTGATAGCCGAGATAAAGGCCTGTGATAAAACTCCTTATGAAAGCAAGTTTCTGGTCAGACTCAGCAGTCATGAAAAATGTGTAAAATCATCAGTCTTAAAAGGCACTTAAAGGCTAGTTAGAGCAATTTGCCTGCGTCACAGGGTGAGCCTCTTCAAGATTATTGAAAAAGAATAGGTCCTGCTCTGTATATCTTAATCAGTGATGCAGTGAAGCCTACTGTACTCACTTTTATGTACTGTTATCCAGGGGATTCCATATAAGATGCTCTTCACCCACCAGAGCCCACCATCCTCAGATTATTTGGTCACACAATATCAAGAAAGCTATGTGCATAAGCAAAATAATGCTTTGCCAATTCTGCAACCACAGCATCCAGACAACTCTACACAGAAACCTGAAAGATCTGACCAGCCAGTTTCTCGTAAGTCTGCAGTTTTTATAGCATTTCCAGTGCAGTATGAAGGTAAATGTTATAAATGGTAAATTATATCATCAAGCATCCAGTTAAAGGGGGTATGGCTGAAGTGCAAGCTTGCTTGAGCACATTAAACATTACATGGACAAAACATATCAACAATTGTGCTCATGAACAATTAAAACAAGTCTGCTTTTTATTGTTGCAATTCAGTCAGGAGTGTAATTAATGACAGCAGTTAACTTTTTGTTTCTTCACAGCACTTTCAACTAAGTCTGGTTTGCTGCATTCCACAAATCGCTGTTTTGAAAAGCAGCAGTCACATCTTCCATCACTGACTGTGAATGGGTCAGCATACCAAAGACACCCACTTAGTGCCTTCTGCCAGAACCGCTTTGCCAGGGCATCACGTATGCTTTCCAGCCATTTCTATGCAGCCAATCACAACAACAAAGATCTGCATCTGAGAGATCGTTTCCTCCTACAAGTCCCTGATTGTTGTATCAGTCAGAATTAAAGAAAGAAATGTTGCTGCTGAATTGTCTCACATACATAATTTAGAACATTAATTCAAAGTGGCGTTTTTATGGTTATTTTGAATGTTTAATGTTAATTGAAATCATAAAAATCACACAGTGGATAACATGGTTCTCATAAGATCTTTGTGAGGATTTCAGTATTTTCTTTTCTTTTTGTGAAGAATGGAGACAGTGTTGAAATATGAATTGGTGTGTGTCTGCAAGATGGAGAATGATGTGGGGTATAAATTATGTCACAGTAAACAAGAAACTCAGAAAAGGCTTAAAGAATTACCCTAGATGTGTGTGTGTGTGTGTGTGTGTGTGGGGGGGGGGGGGGGGGGGGGGGGGTGATAAGATAAAATAATACCAAATTTTAACCAGAAGCCACGAGTCATCCAAGGCAATGTCAGAGAGTTTCATTCCATTAGGTGTTTAATTACAGGGAATCAAAGTGTTTAATTAGGAGGAATCAAATATGCTTATGTTTGATGGTCAACCATCTGTGGCTGCCTCCCTTTGTCCCACTTGCCTGCTGCCTTACAGTGCAGCTCTGTTTCACCCACTGTTAGCTTGTTAGTCACTCTACTGACACTTTTAGTGTTGTTAAGCCTTCACTGCATCTCACCCAAAGTATTGTTGTGCTCGCCTTCTGAACCACATGATGGTGCTATGGCAGCATGTCATGCTGTCTCTGTTGAGGTCCTTAGCTTAAAATGTGTACAGTGAGAGAACAATTGTAAATAAATAAACAATGAGAAATTTAATGATCTTTTTTCACAATTTTTATGCATATTGAATTGTTAATTCAAACAAATGTTTAAAATAAAGTGTTTAGATCACATATATTTTTCTGTTAGTGCTTATAAGTCAAACAAAAAGATAATTTCTTTATCACCAATTGTGGGTTGATATGCAATTAATAATGTCTTTTAATTTTTTCTATTAAAAAAAAAATAAAGATAGATAATCTGCTCAGTGAAAGTAAATACAAATGCATTGTTTTCAAGATGGGAGGATGAGTACAACAACAGAAATAACAAGTAAAAAGTTTTGAGTGTAAACTTACTGAGAAATTATTTAGTAGTTCACCTATTCATATTCTGTGGCACACCCATTTACATCCTGTCAAATTTAAAGAGCAACTTTTGATAATGGCATTGTCTCTGGACTGCTGTGTAAGTTATATTTGTGCCCTACACAGTGATAGATGATCACTATATTGCCCAGTTGCTGTGTGTTAGAGTGGAATGAACTCATTTACTCTGAGAATTTTTTATGAATTATCTTATACAATGAAGTATTAAGCATCTGAGATGATATAAAATGAGCAACATGGCAAGAAGAAGTTGCAAATCAAAGAAGCAAACAATTAACATGGCAGCACATGCTGCGTAAATCTAAGCAAACAGAAGCTTGATGACTATAAACACTCTAATGCATTTTAGTTACTGATAGAGATGAGACATAAGAAACAGACAAGTCTTTCTGCAATGCCTAACCCAAGAAAAATAAAGTTATTTATGAAACCAATTTGCTGTGGTGTTGTGGTTACCACCTCAGATAAATGATATGTGCAACAGTTACAGTTTTGCAATAACATTTAAGGCAAGGGCTGGATGTGCAAAGCAGAATTCACACAGTCAACAATAAACTTGATGTAAAATATGCTCTTGTAGGGATACTCAGTCACTACCTAATCTTATCATCAATGGAAAACTGAATCGTTTTTACACACTTGTCTGCCGAGGCTTCTTATCAGGTAGCGAAAGGACAAAGGGGAAAAGTATGCCCTTGGCGCCAGAGAGGACACTCAAATCTTCATCTGAGAAAGCTGGAGAGATGTCATCAGCCTCAAACCTTATTGTGAACTGCCGGCTGATACAGTAGATTGAGCCATCCATTGCAACACATTGGAAGGCAGGGCAGTGTAGAAGTCGTTTGGAGCTGCACTCATACCATAGTCGCGCCACTGTATGGTAGCGGTACACACTAACACCCAGGAGTGGGTTAACATCAAACCGATAGATAAATCTCCCCACAGCCACCATATCTGCAGTTCTGTCATTGCTGCCTACCATGAGACTTGGCCTCCAGGTGTTGTTTTTGGGGTTGTAGCGCAGTAGCATATATCTAAGAGTACCCCCAGCAACAAAAAGCTCTCCACTGCACACAGTGACATGATGTGCCACAGCAAATGTATCATTAGGTAATGGAGCCACGAATGTCCATCTATCGAGTCGTGGGTCATAGCGCTCGACTGAGGAGAGGCACTCCCCTCCGATGGCATAGATGTAGCCCTCCAGAGCAGCCAGTTTGCAGCGAGGCCTGGCTTCATTCATAGGACAGATCTCTTTCCAAATAGATGTCAAAGGATTGTAGCAAAACACTTGCTTTGAGGGTGTCATTTTTCTGTCTGTGCCCTGGCAGCCCACTGCCACAAATAAGTAGTTATCCATTGTGCACATGGCACAGGCTTTAGAGATGACCTCCTGTGGGATCAGGCAGAGAGTATGCCAGTCATCTTTGTACTCATCATAATAGTACATTGCACTGGAGATCCTCTGTTCTGCCATTGCTCTCTGCTCCTCTTTGTTTCTCAGCCAGTCTTGCGGGTCCATGTCTGCAACCATGACAAACCTTCTTCCCCTCATTCTCTGCTTCCGGATTTGTTCCCTTTCACCTGCCATTAACCGCCCATAAAGGTTAGGATCCCTGAGCACCTGCAGGTAGTTGTCTGACATGACCCCGAGGGCCATTTGTTGCACAGACATCTGGCCATTTTTCTTGGCAAGATAAAGTGTCTCTAAGCAGTTACCTAGATCAAGTTTACTCTTTACATTTTCCAGATCTGCGCCATGAAAAACTTCTTTTGGAAGGTGCATAATTGGAGCCCCCGCTCTAGCTTCTAGATCAACCTCCTTCACTTTATGACTTGTGCTATCTTTAGAGGTTTGCAGAGAGATAGTCTCTGACATCAACAGGTGATGAGGCTGATCCATTTGGGTTTGGACTCTTGAAGTTTGAAAGGCAATGGAAAGCTCAGACTCTTCTGCTGCAGACCTGTAGCTCTCATTACGTAGGAGTGCAGGCTTTGCGGGGTGTCTTAACTTTGGAGTTTCTTGTAATGAGACATCCTCAACAGTTCTTTGTTGAAGAACCACATCACGTATGATGATAGGGCTCACAGAGGAAGGAGACTCTGGGAGGCTACTTCCACGTTTTCCAAACTCCGCCTTCTTTGACTTGATCCCCTCATACTGACCCAACACTGTGTTAGAATCTGTAACTGAGTGAGAGGAGGACTCAACGTAGTAGTCGTATATTTTTCCATGCACAATCTGGTCTTCTGATCCTTCCAGCACTACGTTGGCATCGTCTACTTTGATCTCTGCCTTGGAAAGGAAGCTGGAGTAGACCCCCTGGTGTTCCAAGTCCTGCCTTAACTCCCTGCCCACACCCACACTTCTCTCCAGCTTCTTCAAAAAGCAAGGGGAGCGGCGCCCTGTCGTACTAGCCATCCCATACTCTGTTGGATCTTGAAGGCTCAAAGCAGATCCAAGGGAAATATTACTCGTGGCAACCAGTGGCTGTTTCTCATGAGTGAGTATATCCGCTTTCATGCATTTATCCTGGTCACTACTTGGATTACTAAATTCCTCCTCACTGTTTTCAGCTGGTAATGGAGGAAGTTCTGCTGGTACATCCTTGGTGCTGCTGGATAACAGGTCATCAGTGGTTGAATCTGCAAACAAGCACTTGGATTGTTTGCCCCCATCATCCTCGCAATGTTCCGGTGAGCTTTGATGCCGTAGGGATTTCCTGCAATTTTGACAGGTACCATTTTGTGGCTCTTTGTTGCCTATGCCACAAGGCTGAATTTTCCTTACACTCCTGGAGCTGTAGAACTTGTAAGCCCAAGAAACCAGAAGCACTGCAGCCACAGAGACACTAAGTTTCAACAGCAGCTGCATGTCGAACTGAACTCCCAACAGGTCTGCGATGGGCATTGCTAGAAAAAAATAATAAAATGGCTGCAGTGGCTAGTTGACTGATCCTTTTGAAAGTTATTGTCAATGTGCTCCAGCTGACTGGAGCTGTTTGGTTTTCATTGTAAAAGAGCTGCTATGATCTGATGACTACGCCTCTTTACCCAAAGGATCAAGTGTAAAATGATAGCCCTTGAGTTTCTATTTGCATCTCTTGCTCTACAGAGGCGGAGCACTTTTTCATGCAGCACCTGTGTCGAGTCAGATGAAGTTTTAGTATCCATACACAGAATATGTAAATACCCCTGGATCAATTTTTGGTTATGCAGTTTCCTGATTCACACAGGTTTTCTCATATCTATCAAATATCATAAGACAATAAAACTGTGGTCGATATCCTCCTGAGAAAATTATAATTACCTTTGTTTGAGCTATGTTGCTGTTGTGGAACCTCTTGCTGCATTTTTATATAAAAAGGAGTGGTTTATGTTGTGCTATATTATGTGAATGTTGACAAATACTTCCAAAATAACAATCGACAACACTCGATAGATAACATGCTCTCATGTGGCAGGAGGGAAGCGTGGTTTGCATAAGGGGTGGGAAGTAATGATAGGTGACATTTATCAAATACTTAATAACCAGGATGCATCTGTTTGCACAGTCATGCCACAGATCAAAGGTCCCCTCCTGTGCCAGCAGAGTTGCTTAAATTACTGTCTCTAAAAAAATGCTTAAGGTTGCTGTCAGAAGCATAAATAGCAGTTGCATGATCAAATAAACACAGAAATGTTCAAATGGCCATTAGAATAGAAACACAATGGAAACTATGTCTATATAGATATTTCTTTCCAAATGAAGCCATGTCATTTAACCATTGCTGTCAGGCTGTCATTTGTATTGGGGGTAACACAGTATAGCAAGGCCCTGATAAACAGAAAGCAGTATTTTAATGGCACTCTGAGAGGCACTGAATAGATGCATCACATGTACATAAGGTGTATCAGGTGTCCTGTTTCACGTGGGTGCCGTTCAGTCATCTGATAGCCAAGCCTGCTGACAACAAAAAGGAAACCAGATTCTACAAGTATGGCTAACTCCTGAATAATTCACTATGAAGGGAGGTTGTGCCTTTTTTTTTTTTATAACTCTCCTTGATTGTGCCTTCAATGATGAGTTTGCAAATTATGGAGTTATACATAAACAAAAAAATCAAGTAAAAAAAAAGACATAATAAACAAGCAAACAGAAGAATGACATAAAATAGTTTATCAGCTTTCAGACAAGATTCATTCATCCCTCTCACAAATAAGAATATCTGATGAGACAGGGATAGGGTTTTAAGTAAGAACTCATTTCTGGGTGACGGGGAAAAAAAAGCCTCATATTTAAAGGGGGTTACATTTATTGTTGTCTGTTGGATCTAACTTGAAAATGAAAATGAGGTACATGAACTGTCAATACATACGATCAATTTGTAGACAACAGCAATTCAACAGACACACACACGCACACACACACACACACACGGACTTCAAAAGCACTTGATCAGATTGTGAAAAGATGATGTGCACATTCTAATCCTTTCAGAAATTGAAAAAGCAAAAAGCATAGAAATATATGTGCTATTTCATTAAAAGAAAAAAAAAAGGAAAAAAAGAGACAATACTTGACTTATAATGGAAAACGGTGGGTGGACAAGGATTTGTGTCTCTCTTTACTTTTCTTAAAAGTATATATATATAAAAATCAATAACTTATAACTCCCTGGTATTAATGTGTGTGCTATGCAGCTCTCATCTCCAGAATGCAGGAATATGGATTCTACTTTAGCAAGGTGAGATAATATCCTGAACGGGTAGGTTTATCCTTTTTATTCAACTAAGCTTTAAAAAAATCTCTCCTCTAGCCTCCCACCTGGTTTAAACCCTAATCCCTTAATACATGTTGTGTCCTTAGAAGTGCTTGAATTGCAATTCTTGTGAACTTCCAAATGTAGGATTACGCAGCTTTAAAATAAATTTCACTGATAGGGTATAAATGCAAAGGGTTAATGATAATGTGAGAATCTTTATTAAAAGGGATCATTTGGGATTAACATCAGAAATATGTAAAATAAAGTAATTTTCATTTGACTTATCACTGAATGAAGCATAAAAAAGAAAAACTGATTTAAAAATTTCCTAAAAAGCAAACAAACAAAAAACATATCTTTCAAGTGTATGTGATATATTATATATTACTTGTAACCGGCATTACAGGAGGCAAGTCTGATGAGGGTGTCAAATACCGCTCAACATTATAAGTAAAGTCAAGGCTTGTGAGTTTTATCATCTCTTAATTTTAATACAGGTGAAATGAAACAAATGCAACAACCCTGTTTACACAAGCTGCCTCAGGTGAGCTCCTCCCTGGAATGGCGGCTAAAATGATCCTACTAGTACCGTAAATGTCTGGGAAAGAGTTACGCATTGTACACAATGTAGGTCACAAGTAAATAGCTGGATTACAGGCCAGTGACAAAGAGTTGCTGTGCTGTCAGTTGCAACACATGAAAAGGAGAAAGAATCTTTAAACGTCACATGCACCACAACCCCAAAACAGCAGACATATGTTAAATTTTTTTTCTCTGTCCTTGGAGACCTGCCATATAAAAAGCCTAAGTGAGAAACAGAAAGGCTGTTAAATGTTTCCGTCCTCTCAGCCAAGAATTATTTTCGAAAACATTTGAATGACGTACAAACAAAAGTGAAGAACTCCAACGATTTCAGCATCCATCCCTCACCATGACCCATATAATCTTTTAATTATTTTTCAGTATTTACACTGATGTACACAAAATACACTCAAAAATGAGATTTCTCCTGATTTCCCAATGCATTTAAATCTTCTTGTACATTCCAAGCCATCAGAAAACAAACAAAAGTATATATATATATATATATATATATATATATATATATATATATATATATATATATATATATATATTATAATATAAGGTCCCCGTGGAGTGTCTGTAGACTTGCTCTTCCATGGTTTATCAGCTTGTTGTTAATCTGGTGCATCCCAGGGTATGTAACAGATGGGAGAGGTTGATAGGGCGGGGCAGTCAAAGCCAGTTCCATTTTTCTCATTTCACTCAACACCAATAACATTGTCACTCAAAAATAAAATCCAAAGCTTTTCTCTCTTCTGTTTGAAATCGACAGATTTTATTTGTCAACAGGCAGACGTGGGACAAGAAACAAAAAGGGCAATAATGTGGTGCTATATACGAAGCGGTTACCGTCTTGTTCTTTTGATATTATCTTGATTATTTTGTAAAAAAAAAAAAAAAAAAAAAAAACACACAAAAAAAAAAACAAAGCAAAAAAACTGAAGCACCATGTGGTGGCACTGCTTCCTGATCGATGTATGAAGGGTCTGTTGATGACTGGAAAAGGCTTGCAGGATTGTATGTGCATTTGTTGCTATGCATATGCAGATGTTGTGTATTGTACGGGCAGGGAAGTATATAAACGTGTGTGTGAGTGTCTTGGATGAGATTTTTCACGTCAGTTCCACCGTCACTGTGAGGACGAGTGCAATCCATGTCAGTCCGAGCACGTCCGTGCGGGATGCTGCATCTGCAAAAAGATCAAAAATCAAAAACAATGAAAAACAGCTCTCTATTGATCATCTTCAACCTTATTCAAATGCAATAAATGCAAGTCACTGGGAAATAATCTATATTTTAGATGGTTATTTTAAGTGTACAATTGTGTATTGTTTAGCTTTGAATGAAACCAACATGCAGCTGCATTTATGCCTCCATTAGTAGAAGCCTGCAGGACTGATGGTGACAGAACAGTTAGAGATGCAGCCCAGCAGAGATGGGAATTGTGTAGTGTAAGTTTCTTTTGTTTTTCTTATATTGACAAATATCAGTTTGTTTTTAATTTCTCTTTTGATTTAGCCTCTCACTTTTCCGGTAACATAAAAATAGTTAGTTGGTGTGCGATACAAACAACAGCTTACCAGCTGATCATTGGGAATAAAGTCGTGTTTTGTACCCTGTAACAACAAGCTTTCTAACACAAGAATATCAATCATTGGCTAACATTAATAACTCACCTAAACACTGGTTTCAGAAATGCAACAAATTCGAATTACCTAAAAATTTGAATATTAATATGGGCAAAGAAATAATTATTTAAACTTTAGTGCAGATTGTTCAGCTGTTTTTGTAAAAAGTTACTTACATTGGTGGACCTGTTGCTTATTTTGTTAACTACAGAAACTCTTAACCTGCAAATTTCTCAAATGTTAAATGTAATTTGTGGTATAATTACCTTCAGAATGGTCCAATCCTGCTGTGTTTGAAGGGTTTTTACACAGTGTTTTGATGTTTCACAATCTTTATCAAGTAGACTTAAATTATTATACCTATATATGAAATTGAGTTGCAGTATACTTTTGAAAAAGACTAATGCATATAATAATTATGAAATGCTTGTAACACTTTTTTTAAAATACTCACTAGTATGTAAGGCTGCCAAACTGCTTAGTGCAATTAAGCTTTTGGAAACTCAATAACACATCATTTTGCTTAAGATATACCCCCCTGTGACACCAAAGCAGCTTTAACTTGTCAGAGCCAGTGGGTTGTGGTGTACAGCCTCTGTGGATAAAGCCTGTTCTGGAACATGCCACACATACTCTGTCAGACAGCAATCAGAGTTTGGAAGTTGTGCCAAGGCCTTGGGCTCCTGATTGTATTCCTTGCGCTGCTCCTGACTAAATTTTGTGGTGTGCCAGGGTAAATTATCCTGCCTGGAGAGGCTACTGCCTTCAGAACTCCAAAGTTTATATTAGAAAATTGTGCTGTGGAGCCAAGCTACAGTCAAAGTTGGGCCTGGCTGTTTAATTGGACTGATGTCCTTGTCCCAGACTGGATACATGGGAGGGGAACTGAGTTATTGACCAAAGTATGTCTGATACTGAAACGCTGGACTATCCAAGTAATTATTCAAAAAATTCGGCTGCTACTAACTTTGTCTGTCGGAGATAATTGTACATGTAAGTGTAGTTGAATTCATTGCACAGACATCTTGAAATTGCTTAAATGATGAATTCGGTCAGATAATGATGCAAGTATTAGGATTTTATTGGAGCAGAGCAAAGGCCTGGAAAAACTAAGCAACTAAGTTGACATGGAGTCTTATTGTCCATTTATGCTCTATGCTCAATACACATATACCTGCAACAGTCTATTTGTCTTCTGCACCCTTTCTGTGTGTAATTTGGTCCATTTTCAGAGAGTTTGCAGGTTCATAGCCCAACGTAGCAAATGGAGCCAGTGTGTTTACATCTGCTTGCTAGCATGTGACGTGGAGCATAAAGCGAAACTCAGCTGCAACGTCATGCATCATCCTGGAGGAAAATGTTGTATAGTGCAATTTCTCAGCCCCAGGATACCGCTGGGCAGGAACACACATAATAGATGTCTCTGTGCCATCAAATGAGTCCAAAATGCGGCGTTTTAAGGTTGGAAAAGTTACGTGATGCTTCTTTAATGGCTGCACAGACCACACCTATCCTGAGAATGTGCATTATCAAGATCTCCTTCACGTCACCAGGTTTGATAATGTCTGAAACGGATGTCGGACCTCAGATGTGACCTGTAAACTCTGCACTGCCTTCTAGTGGATGTAAAATGTAACAACCATGTCAAAAGAAAGAACGGATTGGAGTATGTGGGCAATGACGTTTACCAATGTTTGAAACAGACAGACCAATTTGCATATGTAAGAGGAGCATAAATAAGTCTTTAATATTACTTGATAGTCAATTTTTTATGCTTGTGGCCATTTGAAAATGGAAACAAAAATTTGTGTATGAGAGCAGCTTTATTGGATATTCATCTGGTATTGATTGAATGTAGTTCAATGTATAAATTAATTATTCACTTTCCAGTTGCATAATCTGGATGGGCTTGTCTGGTGTTGCAGCTTCAGTTTCATTTGAATTTTGTCAAACTGACATGCATTTTAAAAATTCAGTTTGGTCTGACTAACACATTTGGTTTTTGTTTTTCAAGCATAAATTGGTAAAATTGTTGGTTACTGTCACTGAAAAATTGTACCCCTTATTCAGGAGGCACCAAATTGTAAAAATCTGCCAAAATTCATTGCTGCTTTATTCCAACATTATCCATTACCAAACTTTCTTACTGAGGCTTTAGCAGATGCATTTATTCACTTTTATGCATGCTGTTGTAACCATATAGTGACTTTCTAAGTTAGTCTCTGTAAATCAGAATAACTGTTATATCTTTTATGAATATTACCTTCATATATAGGATTTTTTACGCATGGGGTGTAAAGTTTGTACCACTATTCCAACATCTGACTAAAAATTCTCATGCTAATCTTTGCATAAAATGGCGCCATGTAGAGTGAACGCTACTATAATTTTTTATAAGTTTGTACTTGTCATTTTAACATCGATAGCAGCATAAAAAAACAAAAAAGAAAAAAGAAAAAACGGCTTCAACAGACACCGTTTTATTTAGTCATTTTTAGTTTTTTTTTTTTTTTAATCTTAAGAGTAAAATTTGAGCAGTCATGGGAAGAAAGTTGCTACTGGCAAAACATGCATGTTTGCTTGCATAATGGTTTATCCAGATTACCAGTTTTTGTAATTCCAGAGTATCCAATCTGCCATCATGCTGAATTATTTTTATTCAAGTTTTAATGCATTAGGCAAAAACAACTGGATCTTCTCAATAAGTTCTTCATTACATTTGGTAATGGGCTCATTCAAGCATAGGATTATCAGCTGAGGTCCCCTTCCAGTCTACAGTCATAGATGCAAGTCACCCAGCCATCTGTTTGCCTCCAGTTTCTGGCTCAGACCTCAATGCATTCCTGGCAAACTGATATTTCTTAGACAACTGGGACTCTTTTTTCCATAATAAGATAAAGAATGACTATGTGCTGGATTTAACATGTTTGCAGAAAACAGTACTTTGTTTTTATGGACATAAACTACTTCGGCTCCAGACAGAGTTTAGCTATTTTATTACTGGTTCTGTTTAGTTATAGCCTGATCAGTCTGCCTCCTGGAGGATCTGCATTGAAATTTTACACAACACAGTTAAAATAACTCGAATAAAGCCCATGGGTCTAATGATGTTGCTATTTTTTTACTTAAAGCAAAGTTTATCAGCTGAGGCTTTGTTAGTAGTGACTTTATGTTTGCACATCTGTTGCAGCCCTGCCAATGACTAGACAGCTGGAGAGTCAAACTTTTGATAATACCACTGGCCTAGATTAATAGGTACAGTGTTATCTAGCAGAAAACATTTTTGTCCTCAATTTGACTCATCTAATATATTCAGTTCATTGCAACTCAGTGCAGCTTGACAAGCTGTGTCAAGGAAATACTGACAAAGAAGAATGAATGCAACTCCTAGTAAGAAGCACAGGTTTTTCTCTGCTACCGGAGTGACTGATGCCTGCGGTTCTTCCCACTCACCAGACAATGAGTTAAAATTTAAGCCATTAAGCTCAGGCACATGTATGGTGACCTCTTGGGGCTATGTTGTATACTAATTTAACTTCCATACAAGGCATGCTTGTACGTCCATTCTGACCCTAATCCATCCTTGTTGTGACACATTTGCTCATGTGTTTACATGAAATTTGCATTCTCAGATTTGCATGCCTAAGATATAACTTGGAAAGAAGGAAAAGGGGTGAAACTAATGCAAATATAAAGAGGAAGTGAAAAAGAGAGGACAGCATGAGAAATGTATCAGATGATGCTTACAAGAAAAAAAAAGGAGAGTGCAAAACAATGTTTAAATGGGGGAAACTCAGCTTAAACAAAAGTCCATCTGCTTCAGAAACAGTTTTCACTATATGCAGGGAAAGGCATGGGAATCGCACACATGCACTACAGATTATTAGAGGGGAAATCCTATCATTAAAATGCATTTTCTAGACCATCGACTCATCAATGTAAAAATAATTGCAATGAAGATGCTTTGATTCTTCACTGGTTCTAAAGTACAATAGAAGCTAGTGTGCACATTGAGGTTTAAGTGGATATTACCAGCGTCTTTCAAAAGACGACAAAGAATCTATTGACCAAAAGCTAATAAGTTCATTCAGGCATGTGTATGAACCGGAATGAAAACAGGTCTGTCTAAAACTGGTGCTTTGTCAGAGACCTATGGTGTCGTGATGGACTTGTTGTGGTAACACATGGGACAAAGTCATTATAAGTATTTACTTATGAACAGGCAGCAAGGTCCTCATAAAGGAGGTGGGCAGTGATCAGCTGAAAGACTTAATCATGAGGTCATGTTGAAGAAGTGGATTGCCTTGTATTTACTCAAGGTTTTTTTTTTTTTTTTGCATGACATTTGGTTAGATTCAGGTTAC
This sequence comes from Melanotaenia boesemani, assembly GCF_017639745.1. Taxonomy (NCBI): domain Eukaryota; kingdom Metazoa; phylum Chordata; class Actinopteri; order Atheriniformes; family Melanotaeniidae; genus Melanotaenia; species Melanotaenia boesemani. Next base: position 18,237,289 of record NC_055684.1, on the reverse strand, counting down.
AATTTCCTGATGAGGTTAAAGCATGAAAAATATATGGTTATGTTTAGGAAAGAAGTTGGTTTAAAATCCAAAACATGATTTATTTACAACTGAGTTAATTGACAACGGACACTTAAGTGTTGCCCTTTAGTTTATTTGTGAAGCCAGTCAGACTAAGATGGGCTTAATTCACTGCTTTATAGCACTTGGAGCTTGAAGCAAATAAAGCTAGAAATCTGATCTACTAAACTTAGCACAGCAGGACTGAAAGTGAGTTGCTAGCCACTGTGGAGACTTGTATAGTGTATCTGTCGCTCTATTCATACATGGGCTGGTGCTCCTGCAAGTTCAATACCCTTCTTTTGACACTTCAGTTAGAAAAAAATTTAAACTTATTTGGGACTCTGGTCACTTTTGCAGCCTTTGGTGCAGAAAATTTGCATTTTCATCCGGGTGTCCCGTTTCCATCCAGCCATCACAGCTGATTGGAGCCTGAGTCCCTAAGTACAGAGCCTGTGACTAATGCAGAGTCTTTGAACCAGCAAACGCATGCTGATTACAGTCTTTATGACTGAAGACAAAAGCTAAATGTGAGTGGGTGTTTTTTTTTTTTTTTTTTTTTTTTGGAGGGGGATATCAAGAGAGAAAGGGGCTTACTAAATCAAGATGAGCCATTAAAGGGTTTAATCTTAAAATTCAGTCAGTTTTTCTTGCCACTGTATCCAAGCTCTGATTGCTATCTCTGTAGGGTCACACTCTCATTTCAGTCTTGATAAGTCGTGAACCACTTCATGCTTCAGAGGCCCATCTGTCAGGGCTCAAAATTCTAGTTATTTTGCTAGAGCTGAATGTTTTTCACACTACAGCATAATCTACACTCTTCATAAGGTCTGAGTGACTGAAAATCTGCATCAAATCAGAGATTTTGAGCTAAGCCGGAGGGTAAAGTAAAAAGAAAAAAAATATATATATGATGAAAGGGGAAAAAATAAGACAGAAAGACAGCAGTGATAAAAGGGAAACTGGAGCCAGAAAAGTAGAAAATAATAAAGGTCTGGGACTGGAAGACAAAAAGGTAGCATAAAAGTCAGAGGAGGAAAGATACACAAAGATTGCAGCAGAAAGCAGGAGGGAGAGACAGGAAAAAGTGGAGAGATGGAAAGGTTGCTGCCACATCACTGCGGCTTCTCCTGACAATCCCTCATCTTTACATATGATAATCTCAGAAGCCGCAAATGAGCCACCACAGCACATATGAAACACCAATAATCTCACACTCAACCAAAAGTGACAGGCACGGTTAGTCACTGGGAGAGGCTTGAAGCTTTCTGCTGCTGAACATCGTCAAACATTAATCCTGACTGAATCAGTCTCACGCACTTTATCTGGGGCAAAACATTCAGGACAGAAACGAAAAATTTCCAGCTGTCAATACTATGTATGTATGAAACCCCAGTGTCCCAAGGGATTTGTGTGTGGTAAAGCAACTAAATCAAGACATGTATACAAGTACACATGCATGCATATTCTTCTAAGGTTATGCACAAATAAAAAAGTAGCAAATTACTGAATGGATAAAATCACATAAAAGCTTAGTGTGTATTTTATCGATGAGAATAAAAAAGTTACAAATATTAAAAATGACAATTAAGTACAATTTTTTTTTTCATTGTACTAATTGTACTTAATTGTACTTTTTTTCAGGTGCAACTTTTCAAATCATATTCCTGTAGGCAAAATGCAAATTAAAGATTTTAAGTGATTTATGAGAATTTACTTTTTATATTATCTATGCACAGATTTAGGTGAACATTCACAGATGTGTACTTTTACACCAAATGACAATTATCCCATACATTTGCATCTTTGATAAGATTCAGGTTTCTGCACACTGTAAGCAGGACCTCAATCTGGCCTTGTAGTGTTGGATCGTACATACAAATCACTGTACTCACTGTTCTGATTCTGTGTGTTCTTCATCATGCTTGGATTTTCTGTTGGGAAGAAAAAAAAAAGAATTATTAAAAATAATCAAGTATTACTGTTTTTATTGAAATGTTGATTGACTCAGTGGATGAACAATGGGATTAGTTAGAATAAAGAGCATGGTTGAGAAATAGACAAAAAAAACAGAACAAAAAAAACATAATAATTCTCTGACAGAGGTTGTGGCTGTTTAATGAAGCTGAATTCCATGGTTCCTAAAGAACATGGTAACTGGCACATCATCAGTGAGAAATACCAGAGGTTGTTAATGGACCTGGGAACACAGAGCACTACATTGGAGCAACCAGGACACATTTTAGCAGCAGTGAGAGCTGGGAGCTACAGCTGAGGCCAGACAGTCAAGGAAGACCTCTGAACACTCTGCATTTAATAAGCTACATAATGTCTCTTCTGCACAAAATGCTCTGACAATATATATTCAATGTTCTCAAAGGGATAAAGTTAATTGCTAAAGAGAGAGCAAGACTGTTTTGCAGAGTATTACCAACACTCTTAAATTCCACTTTGTGAGCTAAATTTAGATGTTAAACTTTGTATAAGCAGGTGGAGGCTTCATATACAGCACAGTGTGGAACTTCTTTGCTCTCATTGCAAGCACATTAACACAGCAGCTCCTCAGAGAGACTCAGAAATTAATGTGTGCACTCTCCATATGGGTCCTTGTGTTTGCCTGCCCCTGCAAATTTGCTTAAGTACACATATCTGTGGGTCTCTGTATGCAAGTGCGGTTTGGCCTCGATGTTTGTCACTGCCCGATTCTCAATTTGTGCTGACTCACCTGCCTCACAGTTCCCTCACAAGATATTATCACTGAGAATGGCTAAAGATAGCATTGACATCATCAATATGTAAGTGCTGCTTGTTGCTGAAGAGTCTTTACACCAAGTCCTTATTATAATCCATTATTCCTGATGGTGTATGTCGAACACTTGCTGAAGTTAACAGAGCCCCCAAATATCTCTTCATCCTCGGGAGAGAGAAGAGGTGTCACATCTCAGCGCCATGGGGGATGGTGCCAAGGTCACTTAATCACCATTTACTTCCCCTAAGCACGAGTGGAAGCAATCTACAAGGAGCAGACAGACAGATGGGCCATACTAGGCACATAGCCGATGACACCTGAGGATGCATCAGGATGTTAAATAGACATTAGTGCTCTTCCTAGCAAAACGCCTCTCAAGGTAACACCTTCCTAAAGTGGCTCTATCCCCTTAAAGTAGGTTCTTATTAGACCCACCCAGTAATTTATGCATCTGTGACAAACTTTATACTCTGTTCACACGAATGTTTCTGGCAGGAGGATATAAAAAAAGATGGATACACATTCTTTTCTTCAGAGTCACTCAAGTATAGAACAGTGTCAACCTGATTGATGTTAAAAGGCCACTTCTGGACTCAAACATGTCTGTGCATACCACACAATTAAATTAATTATGTTTCTTTTTGTTTGTTTATGTCAAATGCATCTTAATATCTCAAATGTGAAAATAATAAAACAATCATTTCAAATATTAAGAATGTGTAATATTGCTGTTTTTGCCTTTCTATACTCATCTGAACTTTGAGACAGTTCAGTCACGTGAGTGTTTTGAAATGGCTTCTTTAATAAGGATTACTGTTCGCGCTGCTTGCATGGTATTTTCTGCATATGATAAGCAAGAAGGAAGGTGGAGATCTGCTGAGGGACGCTGACTAAAACTATAATACAAAGGAAATGATAGAAAGTTCTCTCACAGATGTTAATGATGAGAGATTTTAAAACAGTATTTTGTAGGTGAAGCCTCAAGCAAAGACCTGAGCCTCCTTCACATTCACAATGGATTTAATGGAATAAAGAAATGTGTGGCCTAATACAAAAAAGTCCACATTCTCAACACTGAGCTTTGGCTTTTCTATTACTGTGAAGCCACTGAAGTCAAACTGAATTGAAAGTGGATGTGATTGCCATTGTAAGTGACTGAGTAAAGGGAATATTCTAGCAGGTAACCGATGGGCCAGAGTCATGTCCCATTATGTAAAGTGAAAGTTGCTGTGAAAAGTCCTAACAGAACCTATTTGATTGAAACTCTTCTCACAAAAAGCTCTTGATGGTACATCTCAGTTGTTCCAATAGTCACTCCAGAGTAAACAGAACCAGAGGAGCAGGATACACAGATCTAAAAGAGCCCATAAAGTTCTCCAGGTCATATAACAGCACTGGTACATCAAACACATCCAAATTACAATTAACATCTTACCTTAGTGTAGTAATCTAGCATTAGCTTGGTCATTGAGCAAAGTGCTTTTCTAACACTGTTGAAAACAAAGGTCCTTTGATTTAATGACAGGCCTTCGATGGCATAGTTGGTTTTTGGCACAGCGGACAGAACAGTACTAGACATGCTATTAACGACATACACACTAAATCCCTTAGAGAACAGTTACTTTCAGTTTGTGCCACCTTAAAAAATGTGAATTGTTGAGCCAATTAGGGATAAAATCTGTATTAATCACACACAAATACATCAATGATTCATAGTTAAAAGTGGCCACATAAATCTCAAGTAATTTTCAAAGATACTATAAGTTCATTAATCAATGATTAGTTTTGTGAAGTTATGCCATTTTCAGTCAGTTACATTTAACTAAATAATTGTAAAAGTCTTTATCATTTGAAGCAAGTTGCAAAATTAGGAGAAAAAGTTGAATAATTTAAAAGAAAATGAAAATCAATGAAAATTAAATATAATTGTACTTTAAGTGCTAGTGCAGTAAAGTCGCAGAGGTAAGCGTACATACCAAAGACTATGAGGCGAGTGTGCGTATCTGTGGAACCCAAAGGATTCTGGGCCGTGCAGCGATACATGGAGCCGTTAAGTTCTGCTGGCACTCTCTCAAGAATCAACACCTTCCCCTCTCGCTCAGTGCTGCCATCCAGCAGGCGGCCCCCCACCCGCGTCCAGGTGAAGAGTGGCTCTGGGAAAACCTCATTCTATCAACACCAGGATAGGATGGAGACAGACAAAAAGGATTGGAAACAAAATAACAAGAGAGGAGGTTAGGGGTGTAAAGGCAGCTCAAAGAGAGTCTGAGTCTCAGCCATGACTTTGAAAGCAAAGCATGTGTGAATAATACAAGCTCTAATTTTCCCCTAACAACATACATTAATAATCAACACTTCACTTTAGAACACATTTGCCTGATCCTCTTCCTGCTATGGTTAACTATTAAAAAAAGTTAAAATAAATTGAATTCTGCTTTAAAGCAGAAATGCATGAACTCAGATAATATTTTCTTCTTTGGTAAATTCAAAGGTTTTTCACTTGTAAAAGATTGCTTACAATCATATGTCCTTGTACACTGAAATCCTTAAAGCAAGCAGCACTGGCAGCTGTTGTGCACCAAAGTTAAAATTTGCACATGTCAAATAATATTTAAATTCAAATAAACTGCAAAACACTGGGGGTGTGCTGATATTGCAATTTCTCTCTGGGATTAATAAAGTATTTTTCATCTCATTCATATACCTGTACTGATGACAACCATAATGCAAAAATGGATTATAGTGCTGATGATATACTTAGAATATTATGATTTGATCTTATGTAAGGGAAAAAATGAAGAGGAAGAAAAAAAACAATTTCTGCTCCATATCTCCAATAACTTGATTGCATTTCCCCCATTCTAATAGTTACTGTCATCAATGCTTAGAATGTTGCGAAATTTTATATAATAACAGTCCGACTACACGTGTTTTGTGCTCAAATGTAAGAGTTGGGAATAGCCTGATGTAAATACTTGCATTAAAAACCAATCAGAGATTCATAAAAGACATAAGAAAAAGAAACTGTGCTTTATAAAGAAATTAGCTGTAAGATAAATGTGCTAAAGTTCTAGTCCAGAAAGAAGCATTTTGTCTTATCAGACATGGGGAAGGCAGCATTTTCAGACTTGGCACACAATCTTATCAACTCGTGAAACCCTAAAGCCTTGGTCCAGTGAAGGATAAGGAAAATTTGCTTTTTGATCAGTCTGCACGCACTGATGCCTACGCTGCTGAAAGGCCCAACTGGCTGTATGCCACAGTCAAGCTTGTCTGTAATAACCAATCGTAACCCTGCTCACAGAGAAGAGTAAAAGAATCCCAAGGTCACTGGGCAAACATAAACACATGTATAAATCTGTGCAGTTAACAGATCAGTGCCCTTAACCACCAACAATACAGAATGTTAATTTGGTCTCCTGAAAGTGAAATAAAATCAAATCTTGCTGATGATTCCTGAACAGTGCCTGGGAAGTCACAAAGGAGGTTTTTGCTGTGGGCCATTAGTGTGCTCTATGTCAGGATTAGTCCTATTCTCCTCACCTGACTGGATCAAGCTGCCTGCCTTCAATGTATCATTCCAGTCAAACAGACCATCGCCAGGCCATTCACACCAGGGACATAGGTCTTTTCAGCAGGATATGATAGTGACATTAAAACAATCCCTCTCTTTATTGGACTACTTAGCCAAAAAGCAGTAAAAATCTTAGCAGCTTGTACATCTCCATTTTCATTGGTTAGGGCTCCACTGGACTCCAATTATACATAAACATATCCATATCTTTTACTTCAGAGTTTTAATATCCAAATGTTTACTGAAGTAAAAACAAAATTGACAGCAAATGCAAAATGAATCAGTGTTACACCAAAGAATGACTAACTCTTTTTAAGCATTTTTTTTGGTAATTTGGACATCACAATAAAGTTTTTTATTTAATTTATTTAGCAACTATTTAGTTACAAACTCTGCATTAACAGACACAATCATATCCTTCATTTCACACCAAATGGGGAAAAACATTGTTACCTTGCTATACTGAAGATTTTAAAGTAGCGACCATAAACATTAGTGAACTTGGTTTCAAGGATAATAACTGAAGTACCAAGCAGGTTTTTTTTTCTCATAAAACTCTAAGGCTTTTTTTTATAACAGGAGAGTCGCCCCCTCCTGGTAGTTAAAAACAATGCAGGTTCCAGTCACTGTTATGCCTTTAGAGAAGCTAAGGTGCATAACATTCTGCTAAAATCTGCAACATTTCCCCTTTTTTTTTCTTGAAACAAAATTACCAAAACAATAATGTAAAAATAAATAAAAAAAATTGTATTCCACAATTATAAATGAAGGGGTAAAGCAAAATAGGTCTACTTAACATGATCTATATGGATTTTGCACTCTACAGTGAACTTTACCCTTCATTTTTGTAAAACCCCATGCACTTACCCCAGGCGATCCTACCTGGAATCCTTGCACGGTGATGTGCACTGTGTCCCCTACCTTTGCCCTAGTGGGGGTCATCAAGAGTTTAGGACCCTTAGGAGCAGCTAAAAAGAAAAAAAAAAGACAAAGAGACAAAGGTCATTGTACTGAGCATGGAGAGCAAATCCTGCCAGACACCTGTTTGGTCACAGAGGGAGAGAGACAAATACAATTTCCTGTCAATTAAGGTCACAGAGCGAGAGGCGAGGGACCTGCAGTTTCTTTCATCCAAAGGCCTGCGCTGGATTTATTCCCCTTTGGAGAAAAAGGAACTAAATTGGGTAGATACTCATTACTGGAGGAGAATGGGAGTGCGACGGGTGGTGTGTGGAGGCAGCGAGATAAGGGACACTCAGAGAGCTAATTCCCTTGTCTTGGTGTGGACAACAGCCCCCAGATGGCTTTAATTTCTACCACATAAAACAATAGGGCCGATTTTTATTATTATGAAATTGTGAGGGGCCAGTGATCGTCTTGTGTCTGAGGTGTCGAGATAAAATGAGTGATTTGCATTGTGTTATAAAAAGATAAGCAATTTCATTACTAATAAATTACGAAGAACACAACATTAGGCCATTATAAGCAAGTTCTACATGATTTGTGATGATTAACAGTTCCCTGAAAAAAATAACTGCTCCACATGCAGTATTAGTTCCATATGTTAAACCAATGGACTGAGCAACACATGCAATGAGAATCAAGCAAAGGGCATCCAATCAGTAATGCCTTCAAGTCCATGGAGTTCTGCTGTTAATTTAGTCTGAACTCTTAATATAAATCACACTGGGTACTTGTTTTCATTGATAAGTTCAACTAAAGGATAAATATAAGACAGACAAATGACCAGAGGGTTTTAGCCATTAATCTGGCAACAAACTACTTTGGCTTTACTGTGGCTAATGGATCGTCATCTTTTTGGGGGCAGTAATTGACTGCAAGACCATATAAGAGTAATGTTTAAAGACTTACTCTATCAAATCTGAGTAGGATGAAGCATACAGAAATGCCCTTGTCTTCTACTTTTTCTCAAGCAAAACCAGAAACAAAAGCATTTGAATTGCACAAAACAGAGAATTAAAGTAAAACATAGAAAGGGAAATAGGAAATATTCACATTTCATAAAAAAAAGTATTTATTCACTTGTATAAATGTTTTCATTTGTCCAGAATAATTAAGGCAAAATGGAGCAAATTCCCCAAGGACTCAAAATGTTCATATGGCAACAAAGACCTCATGAACACACGCAGAGCCAAGTATTCCATCTCATGTCCATGAAGGATGGCATTTCACAGGCTAGGTCTGGCATGGCAGTGTGAAGCTCTCTTTCCACTTAGACACTAATGGAAAAGTATTTTTAAATGCTCGTGTCATGGAGTCACATAGAGCTTGCAAGGCATATGGCCGGGAGATGATGGCCGATTTCTGGGACTTGCTCCAGCAGTGACAGTTGGCATCCTACGTCACCACCTTTGATAACGGCAGCATGCACTGTGATGGACATGACAGAGCGTCTCTTGGGAGAGGGCATCTCAGGGGAAATAGGCTGCAGTCCAAAGAGACCACCTCCTAAACTCCTTCACCTTGCAGAAAAAAGGACTGTTTTTATTCCAAGAGAGATCTGAGAAAAAAAATAAAAAAAACATACTTCCCAGATAAACAACTCTGCACCCTATATCAGGTGTGCTTCAAAATCAAAGCAAGACATCAGCAGGTCTGCACAGCCGCATGACAGACTGAAAGGAACCTGTCGCATTAGCTGGTGAATGATTCTGTTAAAAAAAGGAAAATCTAGAGGGGAAAGCAAACAAATTTATTAAGACCCGACTTACTGCTGGATGATTCAACTGAGGTGAATTATGCTCAGTGTAATATCTGTCACGGACTAAACAAACATGCATCGTCCTGGTGACCCAAAGCAGAGTGTAGAGCAAGTTGACATATAACATATCTCATATAGCTATATGCACACTGCTGAACAAATATATAGATTTAAAGAATTAAAGATATATCTTTAAATGTACAGATTTACTAAAAGAGAACTTCTGCTCTGACTTTCTGGCAAAGTACAAACCGAAGCACTGGACCTCTTGCTGCAGTGTATGTGATGAGAATTCATTCACTCTGCCTAAATTTGCTGAATAATAAAGACCTTAGCTCACCTAAATTCAAAACAAATAACTTTTTGTTTCAATAATTTAGATGCACCATTCATGAATGAACAAATTTTCATGAATACAGCTTTCCGATTCCTGACACCCACCAGCAGCTTCAGTAACATTTGCATGGTGAGCACAGAGCCAATCATGAATATGCATGAAGTCTGATACAACATTGGTCAATTGTCAGACTGTCGCTTGCTCTCCTGTGGCGATATTAAATCTCTGAAAGATTTATTACTTATGAGCACAAAAAAGATCTTCCATTCATTTCCTGACCACACACACAAATGCACACACACATGCACCTGAAAGAACTGAGAGGGTGTGTGTCTGAGTGCAATAATCCAGTTACAGCTGCATGATTTAAATGAATAGGATATGGAAGTCATATAAATTCTTAGGTGAGCCCTTTTTATACACCAATCACATACATAATGCTGAAATACTCTGAAAATTAAAAGCCATTTTATCTGTAAGGCAAAACATTATGTCAAATCTGAACTGAAGCCATGGTAGTTTGAAAGTAAATATTTAAAATAAAATAATAATACTTCTTTCTAAGAGCCCAAAATAGGTAGATAAATCCTTTGAATTGAAACTGTGCACTAACTAAAATCAGCACAAGCACATTTTCTGTTCTCCTTTCACTGGATGGTGGGATAATTTAAGACGTTTGGTGGTTTACTTTACATGTCTTTAAAGAACATTGCAGTGATAAATTAATGACTTCAGTAAAAAGAAAGGCTTATCAAAATATTAGCACTTTTGACATTTAGCAAGCGTTTGACTCATTCCTATGTCATTTGTTATAAAACTTCACATGAAAATGGTAAAAAAAAAAGTAGTTCCTGCAACATTTTTTCATGGAATGACATTTTAAACCAATTATATTTTTCAAGTGATGCTGGCGTCTCCCTCCTGTATGGATGTAAAATATTTCTATTCATTTTGCTCATGAAGGTGATAGTTATTACATTTAAAGACAATTTTCTAGTATGACGCATTCTAGCCTGATAAAGCAACAACAGCTAACAAGAGCAACAAAAGCAAAACACTTATATCAAATGATGCAAACCAAGAAACCAACAAATAATGTGTTAAAGCCTGGTTAAACATATTGTTTATTTATTTATTTTATCAGACTTTCATTTCCAAAAACTATTACATAACACATCACATAATTTTCTGTCAGTTATCTATTATCCTACATACACAGTTCCACTCCTTCAAGCACAAGTCTACGAAATTACAAGAACACACTTGAAAATAGTCCTTGAAAAGTGTTACTTCAACCAAGTGCAACATGGTAAGTCTGACATATCTTGTTGTCTTCTAGCTCTGGTATTTATTTATCTACCTTTGAAAATACAAGAACTCTATGCTAACCCATCCATCATCATCATCAGTCAGCAAACATGAAGCAACCAGTCTCATCTACTTTTGCCACCTTCATCTAATGCTAGCATGTTCTGACATTGTCTCTGTTTATCATTTCAGGAGTGCATGGCTGTCTTCCTGGAGGACTAATGCCAACATATCCTCTTCTGAGTGGTAATTTGATGTGCTGGATGCTAGCCATAGATTTTATATCAAACCATTACTAAACACAAATGTCTCTCGCAAAGTAGGACCTCTGTTCTCTGAAATCACAAAACTGCATTATAATTTCTTCAGCTGGCAGTATATAGGTGAACAAACCAAATCGGGACCAGATTTTTCTCCCTTAAAAATAAAACAGATTAAGAGGCATGGTTGACAGACTAAGGAGCTTAAGGGTCGTATTCAATAAAGTTCGATCAAGGGCAGCATTTCTGAGATAGTCCTTTTAATTATATAATATTGGTCAGTGGTGTCTAAATTCTCTTTTGACTTCTCTAATTCAGGCTGACTTTTTCAATAATGGACCAGGGTTAACTCAATCTAGTAAAAGACAGCTCGATGAATTGCCCTGTCAGTCACTTGGAGTTGTGCGTTTGCTGCTAAACTCGCAATCTGCTCAGCTGTAACAGAATTAAGCAGCATCAAATGTGTTGTTCTGAGTGCATTTGCAAGGGAGACATTGGGAGGTCCGATTGGTTTCCGAGTGCAACACAGAGACAGCAGGAGATTAAAAAGAAGAACAAATGAGAAAAAAAATGTGTGTGTGTGTTCAGGTGGAGTGTTTTAGGTGTGATAGGAAAGGGAGTAGAAAGCAGATGAGCTTAATGTCGTAGGAAAAATGAGAACATCATGCAAACAGGCTGTATTGTACTCACCTAAAGTGACCTCAGTCTGCATGGGCATTGACAGTGCTGGATGCTTGACTTCACAGCTGAACAGGGCGTCATTATCAAGCTGAGGGTTGAGGGTCCAGGTGAGTCTGGCCTGAACCACAACAGAGCCGTCACTCTGGGGGATGTGCGTGTGGCTGAAGTAGTACAGAGGGTCTGTGCTGTGTACCCAGCGGGGGAATTCCCGGCTCACTACTGTCTCGGGGATGGCCTCTGTTGCAGGGCTTGGCTCGTAGGCCTGCTGGCCTTGAGTGTGGACACGCTGAGGGCTCTCCGTGTACAGGCGAGCTGATCGCCTTTCGGGATCAAGAAGGGAGAGGGACCTTTGCAGTTTAGTTTCGTCAAGGTCCCTGCTGATGAGAGGCCTGGCTCCTCTCACCCCTGCTGCACTTCCTCCTTGTTCGTTAGTGGAGGGCTGAGTGTAGGAAATTACCTCTATGAGCTCGCCATCACGCTTAAAGTACACCTTAAGAGTATGGAAATGGAGAAAATTGAGAGGACAAGAAAAAAAGAAGGAAATAGACAATTTAACAAACTGAGATTGTTCATGTAAAAAAATGTTTTGATACATACAACTGAGGTCTGGTGAATTTTATTAAAGGTGCCTTGTGAGGTTTCTACATCTTGGGTGGTACCTCTTTTCTTTATCCAATGCAAATAACAGAGTAAAAGCACATCTTAAAAAAATTCATCATGGTGTATGGCCATTGAAAACCAGCCTGAGGAGGTCCGGATAGTTTTCCATAAAGTCTACAAAAAAGTATTGTGTAAAGGTGCAAAACTTAAAAAAAGGTGACAAGAATATTTTTCTGGATAGAACAAAAAATATTGTTTTTAAAAGATCATTATGACTATGCAATAGAAATAAAGGGATTTTAAAGGCGAGTGCCTTGGAGCCTTTGTTCTATCTAGCCTACTTTATTCTACCTCAAGACCACCTCGCACAAGAATCCAAGCGTTACTACACAAAAACTTTGCAATGAAAATGAAATGCAATTCATTTTAATGTTTCCACATCAGTGCAAAAGTCATTGTCAAGTCTGTTAATAAGCTGCAAAATCCACATTTGACTTTTAAAATATATTTTAAACAAAAATAACACTGACAGTACAAAATATTTGCTCAAAATTCAGATATGGAGGAAGAGGGGCTGGTTGGATGGGTTGATCCCCCTTTTAACCATTCACCTTTGAGAGAGAAGAGATTAAAGGCCAATATATACACTTAAACAATAACTTTACAGCACTTTTCTCCTATTAAAATTGGGTTTACAGTAGACTAAATCATTACTAGAATTAGAAAATTATTTGTGAATCTATTTTTTAACAATATCAACATCACCGTGCTATTCTTACAGATACGTGTAAACACATGTTACAGTGAAACTATTATTTCCTGTTTGACATTAGGTGTCACATCACTTGCTAAGAGTTAGACATCAGAAACTATAAGGGTTATGGCAAAAGTATATTCCATTTTACAATGAAACCATCATCTTGGACACCATTTTAGCCTTCACATGAAGCTATTCTTATAACTATTAGAGGATGCATAATCTTGGAACATTATTATGGTTTAGCTGCATGTACATATGCCACATGAGCCCATTTTGGAGAGAACGACAATCTTATTTTGCCACAATTCCCAAATAGGTTTGGAGTGAAAACCAGTCATAACATTCCTATATCAATAAATGTGGAGATTGAAGAGTCATTCTCCTGTTAAGTTTTTCTGTGACATGGAAGCTAATCAATACGGAAGCAAAGTCATCCAAATAAAAAAAAAGGGACCTTATCACGTTATAACATGATAGTTCATTGTAAAAACTTTAAACATATTATATTATATCACGATACGTTTTGTGGTGAAAATGTGTAATATAGACCATATTTGTCCTTTGTATAATGCAGTGGTTCCCAAACTTTTAATGCAGGCCCCTTTTCATTAACAACAGTAATGTAACGTATGAAGGAATGTGCCACGAAATAGTTTTTAGTTTACTGGCTGCTACTTCGTTAACTACAGTTAAAATCATGTCAGTGTCAGAAGGAATTATCAACTCTGCTAAACTGTGACGCATTTCAAACCAGGAAACTTCACAATCTACTTCAGGTGAATTGTGCTTTTGATGAGATGGATGCAGCTTTAGTACAGCAACTTTACTGTATGTGACAGTTGTGTCATATATATTGGTTTTGTAACTTGTTTGGCTTCATACTGTCAGATGCTAATATTTTGAAACATACAAGACCCTGTGGTCTCTCTTCATTACCCACCATTGACCATTACAATTACTTGACCATTACCTTGCAGGCTAGGGCAAGATATGCCAGATCTTATTTTGTTTTTGTTTTTCATTAGTATTTGAAATCTCTGTTGTCTATTCATCATTGTTTACCCATTGGTACTTTTATAAATTTGTCCATGTTTTGTTAGCAGTGCAAAATGCTAACATTTAGCATTTTTTCTCCCCATATAGCCTATTTCATTTCAGTATTAGTTTTTAGAAGACAGCTTACAATAAAATGTATCACATTATAACGTGATATGCTTCACGTTTTTAGAAACAGATTATCATATTATAATGTGATAAAGTTCCATCTTGATGAATGTAAAATAAACTACATTAAGTAATCCTAAAATAAAATCTGTTAAAATTGCACAGCCTGTATGACTTGAACTGAAAATGTATATTTTCACAGCTACTGGCTGAAACCTATCACCATGAAAACACCTATGTGTCTGGACTTGAACCTGGAAGGGCATCTCTGGAGAGATTTGTGAACAACTTACAGTCCCCAGCTTGCATTTGAAGGTTTCTGCTAAGACGAATGAATAAGAGAAACTTACAAATGAAAAGTGTGCCAAGCTTGTAGGATCACTGATAACTGCCATGATCAAGATGACGTGGTAGCTGAAAGGCGCTTTAACCAAGTCATAAGTGAAAGTTATGAATAGAATATTCCAATCATAATGTTGACACGAATTGCATGTAGGATATTCTATTCATATTGATGGTTACACAATAAAGAGCACGGTCTTATTGACTGGTGCTTACATCACATCCCCTTACACCAATGCCTTGTTTGTGCTTTTCCATTCCTTTAAATTGTATCTAATCTATATCTCTTAAGACATGGACCAATATTCAGGCTTCTCCTTCTTTCCCAAAGTACAATCTCTTTCCCTGCAGCCAGTTTTGAAATGACACTTTGCTGCTTTAGTCAGTGCAGGATAGAAAAGCAGTGCTGAGGTGTATGACTGTCAATAATATAATTAAGATCAGCAGTCTTGATAGCTCAACTTAATTACTGCTTACTCCAAAAATAGACATACTTGGGTTAAAGTAATCAGGAAATGTGGCTTATGTTT
Source organism: Melanotaenia boesemani (assembly GCF_017639745.1). Taxonomy (NCBI): domain Eukaryota; kingdom Metazoa; phylum Chordata; class Actinopteri; order Atheriniformes; family Melanotaeniidae; genus Melanotaenia; species Melanotaenia boesemani. The sequence goes on along the minus strand of NC_055684.1, from coordinate 18,222,223 downwards.
ACATATTCTACAACCACTTGTGTCATGTGTGGTTAGGGATGGTCGGCTTTGTGTTTGATGTCAGAATGTACCTAAAATGCCTGATAACCTTTACAGATGAACTTAACTTGACTCTTAAGCTTTTGAATGCTCATATACAACCTTCAGTGTTAAAGTACTAATTACACAGCATGCTGTTCTCCAACAATACAATTAACATGAAAAATAAACAAAAAAACAGAAGAAGTATTTGAACTGTGAATCAACCACTAAATGTTCTGGTTCAATGACAACTTCTATTTAAACAGTCATCTTCATTATGCTATTTGAAATGCTCTACTATGTGTACAGCAATTATTTGTCTGTTTTGTGGAGTTCAGGTACAGCAGCATGTCTTATTCACCAACAGAGAATTTCTTGCTTTCTGAAACAGGGCAGTATTATCTCATTAATTGTTAAACATATTAAATTGGTGAAGTTATGTTCCCATTAGATCTATGGGTTGCCCTGACAAGGAATTCATGCTCCCATTTCAGCACACAGCCTGTAGATATATTTGCAATGAAACAAGGTTTCATAGCCATTGCCTGCAGCAATGTTATTTTGAAAACAATATGCACTTTTGTGTTGTTAAAGATAGCAGGTCTTTTGGGATCATTTGGTCATCTAAATTCAGTTTTCCAGAGGATCAAAGAATTATTATTATTATGATGAGCTCTGCATTTTACCATAAAGTGTATGTTTGTTTTTTGGTGTGGCAAAAATAGAAAAGAAAAAACAGCAAAGTTCTTCAGTCATCTCAAGGTCTTATTTGTTCAGCCTACATGTGCAACAGAGATTCTGATGCACAGTAGGGCTTTAAAATGCATCGCCCCTGCAATGAAAAGCCGTTCACCTTTGAATTCCCTCTGCAACTTCCACAACACTTACAGGCAGTCTTCCTTCAAATAAACAGTGTACCCACTCATTGTAAAACATCATTTTTTTGCATTAAAGGACAGTGACAAACTCAGACATGTAACAAATGGAAAGGTTTACTTTTAAAAGACATAGCCTGTGGAGTCTCATTCACTTTAACCTTTATTTCAGCAATTTCAAATTAATGATGGTTGGGGGCTTTCTGTGTCAGCCCCCATGCTGCTGAGGTTATGTTTGCCAGGACTGACAATATCAGAGGCCATGTTGTGCTGGTGGGTTAGACCTCTGTATTTATAGCCAACTCTAAAAACTGTACCAGTCTGTCATCAGATTATGTAGAAACACATACACGAGGGGGTAAGTACCCTTGCTTAAAGCCATTTTGCAAGAATTGTTGTTCTTACCACAGATAAAAAAAAAAAACAGTCAAGGTACATTTTCTCCCAACCAACCATTGCTCTAAGCTATTGCCTTTAAATTGTTCTGCAGCCCCATCTACCTGCTTAACACTATTAGTACAGAGACAGGGTTAAAGTATCATATAATATTTTTTAATGCACACTGGTGAAATTATTAAAAGAGGACAATACAACTTGAACTGTTTTTGTACACATATACATTACACATACAATATCATTCCAAGTAGGTATTCTACTACACCCATTCTAAGTGCAACGCTAATTGTATGACTCCGTATGTGCAGGTTTCCATATGGTGACAATTAGTGTTAGCAATTTTTGTCATATGCTTTGAGTCATCTGGAAATGGGCCCAAAAGTAAAATGATACTTTTGAGCTAAATGAATCTAAAAAATTACAGCTTTCATAAGAGTTTTGTCCTTTTAACAAATGCATTCATGGGCGGAGTATGAGGCTGATTTTCAGCTTAAGCCTTATTATCACCTATTTGTTTGCCATTGGCTTCCAATTATCCATTGCCTAGTATCTGCATTTACCTTATGTGCTGAACCACAGCTTAGAAGTCCAATTGCACAATGGGAAGAATAAACATCAGGCTCATCCGAAATGACCTGCTACCCACTCTGAGTCTTCACTGCATATTGAACCACCTCATTAATTATCACAGCAGGAGGAGGGAGAGCGGTGTGGATTAGATGAAACCAAGCACCTGTTCTGTAGCTTTTGTTGGACAAAATGATGTGGGTACACATTAACACCTGTGTTTGGATGTGTATTGTCATCATATTTAAATACTTAGGTAAGCCTTGCTGCCTGTTTTGTCTCCATGGACAATGAAAAGTTATTTTTGGGGTAAAAGAAATATTACGCATTTACACAACTTGACACAGTGCTCATGCCCTGCTCTGCATCAGCTCTCAAGAAATCCAATATAATACAACAGTGCATGTGTTACCTGCAGCAAAATGTCAAGCATTGGTTTACCAATAATGATCGTCCTGCGACTTCCTGCATCTTTGCTGCATGTGAATTTGAGGTACAAGGAAGAGGATTAAACGAATGTTTCAAATACATGAATTAAATAAATGCTGCAGGGAGAGTGAAGTGTTTCTGTGCCATTTCTGCTCTTTTCATTCTTAATTCCATTGCCAGCAGATCACATTATGAATATGAACGTGCTGTATTGAAGATATAAAGTCACGACATGCAACATTTATAATGTTTGAAGTTGAGTAACCTCTAATCACATTTGTAAAGACCCAATATGTAAGGCAATAATTTCCTTTCCTGTGCGAGAATTAAGTGCACCAAACAAAGTTACACATGATTGGATGAAGTTACATGATCTATAGAACTGCAGGTAATAGAATACATCTTTGATAGAAAAGAATTACCACTGTGTATGGTAAAAACAGCTGACATGACCTTCATGCATGAAACTGGAGTACAGTGTTGAAAAAAAAAACAAAAAAAAAAAAAAAAACAATGACTACACAAGATGAAGCAGTCCAAATGGCACTGTGCATGAATATTTACACACAGACTTGCACTTTGAACATGCTTCTGCAACCTCTCCTTGGCATACAAGTGTGTTTTGCAAGTCCTGTTTTGTGGATGGAGATGTGTACTTATTAATGGAATCAAGAGCTTTGGTTCTGCATTTTAAGCCTTGATGTAGAATTATTTAGCTGCAATAATTGGCTCACTCACCTTCAAGCTTATTCAGGAGTCAAAAGGAATATATCCAGGAGCACTAATACAAAAAGTCATGCTGTTGCAACCACACATGTCAAAACACATAGTGTGAGGTTCCTTTCCCATTTAAAACTACATAGGCTAAGCTTTCTGGAAAGAAGACTGGAAACCACCAGTGAAATTCATATTGGAATCTAAATATTTTTAAAAGCCAACTTTATTCATATGACACCTTTTGCACAACAGCAGTTCAGTGTGGTTTGCATAACAGAAAGAACATAGTAAGCAGAAAACTATTAAAATCAGATTAAGACTTAAATGGGTGTGGTTAAAAACAAAACAACAAAAACAGTAAAGTTTAAAACCATATAAAATAACTAAATTAAAATGATTAAAAGTACAGAAGTTCTCTCCGTGTTCTCCAGCTTCCTCCTACCATCCAAAGACATGCATGTTAGGTTAATTGGTCACTCTAAATTCTCCCTAGGAGTGAGTGCGTGTGTGAGTGGTTGTTTGTCCATATCTGTGTTGGCCCTGTGATGGACTGGTGACCTGTCCAGGTTGTACCCTGCCTCTCACCTGTTAAAATGCTGGGATAGGCTCCAGCTTACCTGCGACCTGTAATGGGCTAAGCGGTCAAGATAATGAAAAAGTACAGAAGAGTCAATTAGTTCAAATAGATGTGGTGCAGAATTCATCTTTTAGCGCATGAAGAAAAAAAGTTTTCAACATGGATTTTAAAATGTCTACATTTTGTTAAAATTTAATTTCCACTGGCTGTTTGTTCTACACCAAAGTTACAAAATTTGTTGGTAATTTTAAGAGTCTGAGCCTCCAGTGTTTATTAATGTTGACCCTCTTCTTTGTCATGTAACAGAATAATCTGTTTTGTTCTCATTTAATTGGACGAAATTATCTCATTCCATTGTTTTTTTTGCTTCAAACACTTCCTACAGTAAGTCTATCTGATGACATAGATGACTTAAGTTGTTTATCGTCTTTATAACTGTGATAATTGATGTTAAAGTTCTGTAATATTTCCACCAAAGGTAGCATATATAAGTTAAATATATAAGGACCAAGAACCAACCCCTGGGGGATTCCACATGTCATGGCCACTTGCTCAGATTCATTGCTGCCAATCATTACAAAATGCCTTAGGCCTTGTAAATAAGATCTGAACCAATTAAGAACCCCTCAAAAAGGTTTTCTAAGAAATGAACTTATTTAACGAGCTGCTGACTCTAAGTCTGTCTTTTAAGATGACTTAAAGTTTAACTATACACCCTACTTTTTGCGTAACACCACCCACTGCTAAATTTTGAAAAATGCCAGAAACTCCAAGGATGGGGTGTACGGTGTGAGCGGGATCATGGGACAGAGAGTATGCGGGTCAAAAATACACAGAAATGATTAAATAACAGACAGCAGCTCAGAGACCACTAGCAAGATGGAAAGCAATACAAATTCACAAAGCACCTACGCCATCACACAGTCTTTAAGGAAGAAGACACTTTTCCTCTCCTGAATCCTCTCAGCTACACAGTGCAGTGGTGGGGGAACAAGGTGTTCCTAAACCGTATCAGTCTGAGCCATTTTCGCTGTTGCGCTGGCCTGTGGCAAAGGCTCTGGCAGACTCTGGCAAGCTGTGGCGACTCGTGGCAGGTGCCGGAAGTGCCGCTGGAAGTTGCTACTGCTACGATTTGAGCTTGCTGTCTGTTGCCAGATGAGGATCAGCAGTAGGGCTGCTCGATTATGGGAAAAATGATAATCACAATTATTCTGATTGAAATTGAGATCTCGATTATTTAATACGATTAGAGAAAGAGAGTGGGGGGGTTGTCAGTGTCACATTTTAAGTGTTGTCTGTGGTAATACAGACTAGTTTCTTTCCACCAGGTCCCAGTAGCTATTGTTCGTCTCAGAGCAGCAGCTATGTTCTGCCCGCTGTGATGTGGAAAAAATGAGTCTGGCGACATTTCGTTTTTGAAATCCACGTCAATAAAATGTAGCACGACATTTATATCCGGCTCTATGGTGCGGCTTGACCACAGGTCTGTAGCGGTGGCGAAACACTGGACTGTAGCCACGTCCTTCACAACACCCTCACAACACTCATCATACAGGGCATGAGAGACACTCCACTAACATGAAGACCAGATGGCAGTGATGCCGTTTGTCCAAAGTGGTGATGAGGTTCTTAAATCCCAGGTTGTTCACTGTAGTAATTGAGAAAAAAGTTCTGTTTGTTTATAACGTTTGTCTCTTTGTGTCCCTGGAAGCTGGTGGATTATTTAGTCCTGACTCACAAAACATTTTTCTATTTTCTTGTGTTGCGTTGCAAGCCCCGGGTGCACGTGTGTGTGAATGAGCGCCACATTTCACATGCACGAATGTCGCCTACCGCTTGGCTGGAGGAGGGCAGCAATTTTCGCCTCATTGCATAAGTTCCATAGAAAATAATTGAGAAGGAGCGATGTCCCCTCCCATGTGTCCAGCCCTTAACTGGCGAGGTGTTTGCAACTTGTGCTAAATAAAAGTTAAGCAGTCGGGGCTGTGGTAGGAGTCTGCAGCAGAGCGATGCAAGTGGTGCTCGATTTGCAACTGAAAACAGCACAAGAGGAAACTGCAAAGGACAAAAATAATCAGATAATTTAATTTTTAGGATCGTTGAAAACCCAGATCAATTAATTGCCCAGCCCTAATCAGCAGAATAAAGTCCAGTGTTACTTTTACACTATAGCTGCAACTAATGACTATTCTGATAGTCAATCAGTCATCGACTATTAAAACAACTAGTCAACTAATCAGATTATGTATCTCATAATTATTAAATGGCCCTTATTTCATTTTCAGCTTTTAAACCTTTCATAAGGTTATGTAAGTCCAACGTTCCTCCTTTTTAAATGTTCAAGCATTGCAGACGAATTTTCGTGGTATGCAAGGTCCGCTTTAGAAATCTCACATGTATTTAATTTATTTTGTAAGTGTAATGTGAAGTAGTCCCAGACTTTTGGCGTCCTTTGCCACCGTTTTGTTCCCTGGTCCTCTGCAATTTTTTCCCCTGGCAGACTTTATTGCACATGTGCAACTCCTAGCAGAGATAGGGAAAAAGATGATGTCTCACTCTATAGTTTTTTTTTTTTTGCAGACAATTGTCGATGGTTAAATTCGTTGTCGACTATTTTAATTGTTGATTATTGTCGACAACGTCTACTAATCATTGTAGCCTTATTTTACATCCCTCAAAAGCACAAATCCATCCCATTGCAGCACTATTGTCCTAAAAGCTCTGTAAAAGTGCAAAAAGTCTAAACTAGTGAATCTACATCAGATAACAAGTTCACATCCGTACATATGCCTCAGTGGGCATGCCTGTAGGGCAAAGACCTGCCTTTTTTGCATCTAGAGGGTGTAGGCTGTGAGGTTTCTAAAATTTTCTTATGATGCAGAGGAGCACCAAGCTTACCTCTATGTCACAAAAAAACAAAACCTGGATTTACCCTGTAGGGGGTGTTTTAAGTAATTTTGGCCCACAAAATCCCATTTTTAAAGAAATTTAAAAATGACAAATTTTAACAACCGTATAGAAGGTTTTTATCACAATTAATTAATACTTTTTTTGTTTTTAGGGTGCACTACTCCTTTAAAACAGAAATGACTAAAATGTTAAACATTTCCTTGTAAGAAAATTGTATAAGTATCACTTCTGTTGATTAGAAGTTATGTAAAGACAAGCAAACAAAAAAATCTCCCTACCCAATACACTGGCTTGTTAGGAGGTACATTTGGTTGTCTAGGGACTTGGAAAATAGTGTTCATTCTCATGTAACAAACAATTTTGGAATGTTTTTGGCATTGCAGTTGCATTGTTTTCTTACAATGTTACTGCACGGAATAAAGCGATTATCAATCACCACTCTGTTATAAATCCCCAAATACTTCATAGTCCAATATGAGCAAACAATGAAAGCAGACACAAACCACTTCATTCTGAAATGAATTATTACAGAAAAAAAGAAAGAGATAGAGCGAGAGAGGGGGAAAAAGATGTAATTCTAGGCAGGCGCTCATACACAATGCCAACACAGCAGTGAGCTGGGATGGTATGAAAAAGGGTTTTGCATTTCTCTGTGAATAGACGGTGATGAAACCACCTGCACTCCACGCATTGCCAAGCTGCTCCCACCTCAAAAACATTTAAAAATTGAAAAGCTTTTAAAATGTAACTATAATACATTGGTCCATATACACCTTTATGTTGATGCAATTAATCATGGTGATGTCAAAAGGACAGAGGGGTAATTTCCATAGTGACAGGATGATTCAATGAGAAGCAGAGGCAAAAGAAAAGGGAGAGAAAGAAGAGTGAGGTAGTGAGAGAGATCATGGCCATGAGTTAATCAGTTTCCCTGCTTATTATTAACTGTCATTATCTTTCCTCTTTTCAATCAGTGCTTGCTTGTGCTCTGAGGATGTTCTAATAGTGGCACTGGGAAGCTATAATTGATATGTCACCAGCTTGCTCAGTGACATCAGATGCTGACAGATCTTGAAACATAATGACAGATACTTTTCACAAATGCAGTCCCTCATTTTCAGCTCTTTCAAGGCTGCACTACAGGAACTTAGCATTGTGGGTGTTCCCAAAGAGTAGAGAGAAATAACAGCTTTAGAGGGGATAAAAATGTGATATTCAAGATACTAGATTTATATAAAGAAAATCAGCAATGATCATGTCTATTTCAAAGTGCGGTTCATAAAAGGACCCACATACAAATGCATTAAGTGAAATATGCGGTGGTAGGAGAAGAAAAATAAATATATCCAATGGTTCTAAATGACTGCAACACTGAACCAGCTGGCATGTCCACAGGAGTGAAAGATGAAAGGAGGATTAAACAAAAAGCAGAGGCAATACTGGTGGCTTAAGCAGTGCTGATCAGGTGGTTGGAAACAAATTAGCTAATTGTGAATGAGCGGTAGTGAGCGGCAGGACAAGAAAGTCACTGGAGGTCTGTGGTAGTTAAATTTATTAAACAAAAGAACATCATAAAGATGGTCTCTGTCTTTGTAATCTTTACAATAATGATTCAAAATACACTGCCACGTTTGTCTGATAAACATTTCATGAACAATTAAGGTAGTAATGCTTTCCACAAATCATCAATGCAAGGTTAAAACATGAGACATTTCATCATTTCAGTAAAATCAAGGGCGCATGAGGCATTCATAAAGATAGGCAGACCTTACAGCACATTTTTCAAGGTCTATTCAAAAACATATACAGCAGCACCTCGGATCAGCAACAGCAGCCTTGACTACTTTTATTTTGCACTGAAAACTCTTTCAGTCTGGCTGACAAAAACTACCAAGAAAAACACTAGGAGTCCTCGAAACAAGCTTTTGTAGCACTAGTATAACATGCAACAGATATAGACAAAGTTCAACACTTTGAAATATCAACACTAAGTCACTTTCAAGCATCAGAAATTTCATGTGTTGCACCTCCAGCCTTTGCTATCAAAACGACACTTCATCAAAACGAGGTTTTATGGTCAGAAACTTATGCAGTGTTGCTTTAAGAAATACCACAGAAGAGCCATATCATGCATCTGCTGCTAAATGCTGGCTTGGTTCATTTTCTTTGTAAGTTGTGACTGAGACATGCTTGCCGTGATATAGCATTGAAAATAGAGCTGACAACAGCTCATTTTGCAACCCGCCCCTGGGCAGCAGCTCCAACAGAGACTAAATGAGTTTCATCAAAAAGCAAAAGGAGCTGTTTGAAGTTGCAGCCACATAACTGGGCCAAAGCAGCAACACTCAAGCAAATACTTACAAACCTAATAACGAGCTTTTATATCCAGCATGACTGAAGACAATAGCATAAATGGAACAAAATGACTCAGTATGAATATAACATTTATGCTCATATGTCTGTATGCAAGCATTGTAGAAATTATGCCAAAGTTATTTCTGTTTATATTGTAATTGTTCTTGTCCCAGTCTGGTATTAGGTAGCAGCTTCTGTATTTACCTATAACTGTTTCAACATAACTTCTTGGCATGTGAATCAAGTGGCCTTTCAACTTGACATAAATGAAATAAGTTTCCTTTTTCTATTTGAGTCCAGACACTTATACAACATGTAGATCTAAATTTCCTCCAATGGTTTGTGGGTACACACAATGACACACAAATCTAAATTTAACATAATTAATGAGAGCTCTATGAACATTTAAGAGCCTTCACTCTCATGGTACTTGCACACAGGTGTTTTCACTCATACTGGCTAATTAACCCACTTCTCAAGAGTAAGTGGGTATCCTGAAACTAACATCTGACACTTCTGTTAGTTTTGTTCCATGCATTTGTCTCTTGGTTCAACTTTTACATTTGTTATTTAAAACAATACATGGAATGTAGATATTGTTGTAAGCCTTCAATAAACCATAAACCTTCCAAACATTAAACAGAATAACTCAGAATACTAATGTGGGTGTGAAGGATTTTAATCCTTTTCAATGTTATTTTTCTGAGCTAGTATGGGTAAAGGTTACAAGTGGTAAAGCAGCATTAGTGCAAAGACCCTTCTGAGCATGTTGGAGATATTTGTTAAAAAAAAAATTATTCGGAAGTGGTTTCTCTATGATTACTGCTTACTGCTGCAGTCTTTTCTTTATATTTCTAAATAATAATAATAATAATAATAATAATATTTTTGACTAAACTTGGAAAAAGCTTGCAATGTTTCTCCAGAAAACAGTATTGTACTGTAGAAAAAAATGCATTTTGGGAAATTTCCACAGTTTTTCATAAAATACTGCACTTCACTGTAAGTACCATTGCATTCTGGGAATGATGTTAGATTCAACTACAAAGAGGCTCTCTGTAAACAGAACACTACTGTTTTTCCCAGGAGAAACAATAACATGTGAAAGCAAACATTCCTTAACCAGGAATATCCATCTGAATTCTGCATTTTATGACCACATCTTATTGTAGATTAGAATATTATTAATTTGTTAGATGATAGTCTCTTACTGTAATTTGTAGATCTTTTGGCTGGTTTATGTATGGAAATATTAATAGATTTGGAAGTTTGTTTTCTCTCTGCTAATATGATGAGCTGCTAATGTTAAATGGTAAATTTGGTACTTTGGTAGTGTGAGTGGGAACAAATCTTTGAAATGTTGATTGCATTCAAAAGACACCAGCATTACATTTAAGTTACAAGCCAGAATGATAAAACTCTGTTACTATAGTTGGATATTTGGTACAGATACATCAACCACTGACAGAAATGTTTGTGGGTTACAGCCCTTCATGAAATGGGTTACAGTTAATGTCTGTTGTACCTTTTTCTTGTGTTATGCAGTCATTAGTTGCAGCAAATGCAGCCAGTCATGATTTATCCTAAAAAAACTAATGTTCTCATTGAAATTCACTGTGCTTTACAGCCATCTGCCACAGTGACTGGTGTTGAAAAGACCTTCAATCTGCCTGTGACACCATGTCAAAAACTACTCTGTACGCATACAGTTAAATGACATAAACTACTGTTCCACCATCAAATGTGCTGTTTTAGCAAAGTTTCTGTGACCATGTTTATTAATTTTTCAATCATTTTATTATAATAAAGCCTGAAAATACAGGAAATAGGTGACCAAAACCCAGGATTTTCAGGAAAAAAAATTACTTGTACAGTTTTTCATGACATGATACAAGTTTCTAATGGATTGTTTTGTTGTTTTTTATGTTAAGCATTTGCACAACTTTTCAAGTTTTTAAAAGAAAATTAGAAAACAAACTAAAAACTGAATCCAAGAGTTAAAGATGAGCTGAATGGAGATCAGTAAATATTGACTTTGCCTCTAGAAACTCTTTGAGGTTTGAGGTCATATTTCCTGAAATTCTTTGTAGAATTCTTATTAGAGATGACAAAACTGGGAATAAATGGTCATAACTTGGAAAAAAGAAAAAAGCCTACAATATATTGATACCTTTAATATCAAGAAAAGCCTGCCTGTATACTTGTACAGAGGTACAGCTTTGTTTCTCCCTTTCCTACCTCTTTTTCCACCAAATGCACCTTAAACCCTGACTACCTGACCTTCATATGATATCCAAATTTTAATCTTAAACTACTCCACTTTTAGGCACTTTATTAGAAAGAAAGACCAGAAAAGGACCAAAGCCAGCTGTGACAAGGCTGTCTTCAAGAGAACAGGAAAACTGTTCAAAAGACGCTGATTGCTGTCCCCCTTCATGTCTGAAGAACTAGGTTATTTAGAGACATGTTCTATTGTTACAATAAATACATCCTCACATTCCACATCTTTTGTGCTTCAAGCTAATGTTTATTTACTATTTGCATTTTATACCTTCTTTCAAACAGGTAGATGTCTTGACTTTCCTTTAATTGATCTGTTAATCTCTTCTATAATTTTACCCCTGATATTGAAACACATATTTTTTAAAGTTGTTCTGACAAGCAACATTTTAAAATTCAGTTGCCCCCTTTAATCACACCCCTTCTCTTGCTGAAAACAAATCCTTGATTGTATTTAGAAGTAAATTATTTATGACTCTGAATATTATTTGTTCTGTTTTAAACTGAATCAAATCTGGTAATTTTAGAGCTTGTATTTTTAAGATGAGCTCATTTGTGTGATTGCTATATTCTGCATCATTTATCAGTCTAATGGTCCTTTTCTGCATTGAACTGGGAAAGTACAGACATGGGCCTGTAATTAGAGAAATGGTGTTTATCTCCTGATTTGTGAATAGGAACAACTTAAGTTACTTTCATGTTAAAGAGAAAAACACATTTTGAAAAGACAAATTGAAGACATGCAGTAGTGGTTTTACAATACCATCAATCACACTCTTCACTGTTACCATGTCAACACCATCCCAGTCTGTACTGGTTTTATTCTTAAGGCCTTTGACAGTGTCATAAATTTCATTTTCTTCCACTGCTTTTAGAAACATTGAACTATCATTTTTCTCAACATAATCTGCAGCATCTCTGCCCCATCAATCTTTATGGCCTTTTCCAGGTTTGGTCCAGCATTTACGAATAATTCATTGAATCCATACTGCATTCATATATTTGTTATTATTACTGATTTCATTATCTATAAAATATTTTGGATAAGTGTTCCTTGTTTAATTTCTAATGACCCTATTTAATATAATACATATACCTTTCCTCTTGTTTTTATTGTACTCTAATTTATTGATAGAAAATATTTTTTTATATTGGCTAGCTTGTTTTTTTTTTTTTATATTTACTTTCTGTTTCAATGGTTCTGATTTTAATGAATTCTCTCAACAATTTGCAGGCATTTTGTAATTCTTTAGTCATCCACGGTCTTCCTGTATAGTTTTGATTTCTGTAAAATTTTATTACTGGACAGTTTTTAGCATATAAAGTTTTAAATATCTTTAACAATGTGTCATGTAGTTTGTTTAATTTTCTTCACAGATTGCATCCGAGTTTTGTTTTTAATAATTCATTTTTTAATTAATTCAGTGTCTTCTTATTTCCAACTCTTTTATACATAATATCATTCTCACTTCTGTTGTCTTTATAGTTACAGTTGTAAGCTGCAAAAAACAGCCTGCTTGCTATTTACATTATCCTCAGTTAAATAAAAAAAAAAAAAAAAAATCTAACTTTACTTATAAAGCGCTTTATGCCCTACATGACAAAAAAAAAAAAAAATCTTCGCACAGCAAAATAGATAACATAGCAATTATAGAAAACAACAACAAAAAATACTTAATATAGTCTCTTTTACACAGATTTGGTTGTGCACACATGCATTTACACGCAAACAAAGCATTCAACCCTTCCTCCCCCATTCTGCAGAAACATGACTCCATGACTCCCTAATTTCTGTCTCTAAACTGAATGTAGGTATAAAATACTAAAAGTGATAAACATCTGGCTTAATGCTGCCAGGAGGAAACAATATCATGGGGATCTGTCCACCCATGACCTTAGAGTCTGCCGCCACCGCAGCCACCCAGATCAGGACAGGCTGGGGTCTGCAACGCAGCTGTAAGGCTGCAGTGCAGGACCCCAGCAACCAAGAGAAGGGCGATCACCACAGCTGCAACTCCCAGACCGAGAAGGCAAAACCCCCAGTGTGGAGGATCCCCATGAGGAAAACACTGGAGTTAGAACAAAGATTAAATAACCTTAAGAAACAACAAGAACAACTAACCGCATGAATAATAAAAATACACATATGGGACTTAATATAAATAAAACTGAATAAAAAAAAAATAAAAAAAAAGAAAACAAAATAAAATTATATAAAATAAATTAAGATCAAACAAAATTCTGTGAAAAGTTGAGCTAAAAAGGTGGGTCTTGAGCATCTCTTTAAAAACATCAACAGTCTCTGCAGCCCTGAGGTTCTCTAGGAAACTGTTCCACAGACAATGGCTGTAATAATGGAGAGGTCTTGCAGTATGTTTGCTCCTTACTCTTGGAATAACTAAGAGGCCGGTACCAGAGGACCTCATGGTCCGTGAGGGCTCATTGTTTAAAAACAAGTCAGATAAATACGAAGGTTCAAGACCATTAAGACATTTATAAACCACTAAGGGAACCCTAAAATCAATCCTGAATTGCACGGGGAGCCAATGCAACGATTTTAAAACTGGTATTATGTGTTCCCGCCCTCTGGTCCTTGTCAGAACTCATACCGCCAAGTTCTGAAGTAATTTTAAGTTTGAAATAAATTTTTCGGGAAGACCGGAGAGCATGGCATTACAGTAATCTATTCTACTAGAAATAAAGGCATGCATCAGCATCTTCGTGCTGGCAAGAGAGAGAAATGGGCAGACTCTGGCAATGTTTTTAAGATAATAAAATCCTGTCTTTGGGACATTTCTGATGTGTGGAGTAAAATCCAACTGACAATTTTATTTTTCTTTCCTTCCAAAAAGATTTTAACTGTTATGCATTTCATGACTTCATCAATAACTTCATCAATAATACTTCCATATGCTCAGCATCCATCATCTCTCTCCTCCGTATGTGTGTGCTCTGGTCCACACTGCCATCCTTTCCCATTCCCTCAGATCCTCTTCCTCTCTTCATCTCATTCTCCCATCACATTGCCTCATTACCATAGGGAGAAGGGCTTGTAGCTGCTCTGCTCCCAAACTCTGGAACTCCCTTCCTCCTGACCTCCGTAATGTTGACTCCCTCCCTGTTCAAACTCACCGACAACCTTTAACCTGTCTTCAATTTATCTGTGGAAATACAGCAGTCAATGCTGTATTTGCACTGGTCCTTAACAGTTTTATTCCACTCCGTTTTATTGCACTTAGACTGCTTTGTATCACTCTGATTTGTTGATTTTGTAAAGTTACCTTGGGTTTCCTGAAAGGCTCTTTAAATAAAATGTTTATTATTATTATTATTATTATTATTAATAATAATAATAATAATAATATAAAATCCCTTTTTATTTATAAAGCACTTTTCATACATAAGTAGTACAAAGTGCTTTACCTAATAAAATGCACACAAAAACAATGTTTGCAAATAGAAAGAATATAACAGCAATTAAAAATCCACACCTACTCTTTCTCACACACACACACACACACATACACACACATACACACACACACACACACACACACACACACACACACACACACACACACACACACACACACACACACATTACCAAAGCAACCCTATCCACAACAGGAGCCAACATGACCACAGAGGCTGCCATTATGGGGACAGCCTAGGTCCGGGGCCCACACCACAGCAATTTGGGCTGCGGTGCAGGGCCCCTTGCCACCCAGACCACAGCCATTCCCATGGCAACAATACTGCAGACCAAGCAGGCAATGGTCACAGGGTGGAGGGTCTCCATGAGGAATACACTGGAGTTAAAAATGTTAAAAGCAGAACATTAAATAAACCTATAATCAATAACATCAAATAAGAATGACAAGCATGAAAGTTTAACTAAAGGAACTTACTGAAAATGCTAATTATTAACGTTTTGATCTATCTACTGACACAGTGTTGACCAGCCAAAATTTGTCAGATCTCAACTTCTTTTCTTTTTTTTTTTTCTGTATAAAAAAGAACTGAGCTTCAATGGCTCTGTTTGATATCACAACAGGGAAGAACCTCACTAATCACACCATCAACCAGGAACTACCGGAAATCATATTCACCTTGTTTTCACCTCTCACTGGGATCATAATTGGAACGGATAGGTGTGCTCAGGGTCTGGAGTCCATTATCATACACCCATGGATGATGATTAATGGCCCATTGGGAACTAACAGCAAGTGGATGCTCTCAAGCAGCGTATATAAGCTCATATGTGGCACCAAACATCTGAGCAAGACCTTGTCTCGTTCTTCAAAAGGTTGAAAACAAAAGTGTGTGCATGTGAGACTGTTTGTATACATGCATATGCTTGATGTGTATGTGCATATCTGTGTGTATCATAATGTGTGTGGTAGTGTGTGTTCTGGGATAGGTTATCAGTATCATGTCACTATAATTAGATTAATTGCCCTGAATGTAACCATTAATAACACTAATGTGTCTGTTTCCTGAATCTTATCTGCCTTTTTTGTTTTTTTATATGTACACGAGACTTATTCACTAATCAGTTACAGGCCAGTTTGTAATGACATTGAATATTATTCAGCTCCAAGATAAAAATGACATTGTTGTCTTGCAACATGTCAAATGCAGTTTAAAGAATGTTTTTTTTTTTTATTTATTTATTTTTTTTTGTTGGAAGATTAAAGAAAATAACCTTAACCTTAACCATACCCCCTACTGGTCTATATATTAAAAATCAAAACACATAAATTAATTAAAAACCATGGAAAATTAATTAAAAAACATGGAACATTATCTTTTCTTCTCTATAAACAACAGCAACCTGTGTGCTCTAAAGACAGATCCCAGTGAACAAGCAGCATGTTTGCTTTTAACTCACCGATGGGGCTGGTTTCCCTCCCCTTGCAGTGCAGACAAGAGTGAAATTCTGGGCTTGGTATCGACTGAAGGGGGCTGGAGTGTTTTCTGCCACCACTGATATGTTGTTTGGAGGTGCTGTGAAGGACAGGAGGGAATCTTTTAAAAAAAAAACAACAACGTCTTAATACATTTTATAGACACAAAATACAACCCCAGACATCCCTTGACTGTTAGAAAACATCACTTTTCACTCTCGTTAACCATCTATAGCGGAATGTCATTTTAGGGTTTTGCATGTAGGTGGAAACTGTACTTACAATACTGACACCAGAGTAAGGAAGAGCAGACAAAGACTAAAACAAATCAAGTAACTTGCTTTATCTTTCATCTGCATCTGCTTTTAAAAGAACGTAAGGACTGCTAAGAAATTTTCCACTTTAAAATAGTAAGTGAATCGATGGGACAGTATGTTAAAAACTCCCCAGGGCTCAAGTGAGTTGGATGGGGCTGATAAGGTATAAGACTGCATACATATCATATCATAAACCCGCTATCTGAATCTCTACAGGGATCCCAGCAAGAGTGTCATGGTAGTGAAATGGGAAACATGTGAGCAAGACTTTAGAGCATTACAGAGGCACCATGGGAGGAGAGGGGTGTAATGAATGGAAATCTCCCACATCCTCCAGAAAATCAGCTGTTCAACGTGCTGTGCTCTGGCCCTTGTACGATAGCTTCACAGTGAATGTAACTAGTTCATATTCTGGCAGTTGAAAGAAATATCACTAAGCAAATTTTAATTGATGGCACTGCAGCAGGTGATGGCCAGCTGTATGAGGACTTTTTGAATTGATATGCAGTAGCCCTTACACAAGGACGGCTGAGTATCAAAGGCACTTTTCAAAAACACTTCTAACAGTTGCATGGCATATTATTTCCCTCCAGATTTGACAGTAGGAGTTTTTATGAATACTTCAATAGTGTAAAGCTTGAATCAAAATGAGAATTTGAACAATCTGTTAAAGACGTCATGAGGTGAGACAAGAATCTCTTCAGAAGTTGCAATTTTTGAATCCAAAAAAGGGAGATAGCAAGTAAAAAGGGCCGTGCTGGGATTAGTGCCTTTTTATGAGCCAATTTTATGTGTAAATCTATCAAATGCTTTTAAAACAGACATGCCACAGCAATTAATTGATTAAAAGTAGGTGGGGGTTTGTGTGGGGATTTAGCTACTGGGCTGTGTTTCCACACCTCTTAATTGCTTATTGATGGAAATCATATGGTTGTAAATTAACCTTTGAACACTCCATTAGCTTGCTGACAAGCTTGTCTCAACCTGGCATATGATTAGCTGTCAGACATGTCTGCTTCTGACCTATCAGGTAGTAGAAGTATTCTCACTGAGGTGAAAACACACAGCATGGTGAAGCTGCATCAATATACTAAACTTCAAATATGACAATACAAAAAGCACATTTTAACTTTATAGATTTATTGTATTGATCATCCTATTCCATAAAAGAGAGCCGAACTCTATTTTATAGAGTGCAGCAAATATAGACACAATAGTTTTTGCTTTTTCCTTAATAATCTTTGTTTTCTTTTGCACTGTTCAAGTAAAAACACTAACTTTCAGTAATGCCAAACTCTGAGGTATGAAATTATGATTGTTTTGTCAACCGTTTTGAACATAAAGGAACAAAACTGTTTTAGTTTCTAGTCTTAACACTTAAAATACACTAATAATTCAGACAAAGCTGACTTGCTGAAAAGCAACCCGATTAGAATATTGTTAAATTGTTTCCACATGACTGGTAAGTACGGATAATCTTTCTTGACGAGAGAATTTTCACACAGTAGCAGTGGATGCTTTGATGAGCTAGAATAAAACCACTAACAACTTCATAAATGCTAATTAGGGCCTCTAGTTAAGCTAGTTAAAGAGACCTGCACATTGATCATGATGCTAAGTTGTTTTCTACTATGTGGGTGGTGGGCCACCTAATGTGAATCTAAGCCTGAGACAGCAATGAACCTCGGTGAAATATTTGACATGATTAATACCAAGACCGACTGTGCACAGCACACTATTTGCAAACACAACTACCCAGTACAGGATTAAGATTGTTGTCTGTGATGAAAAATTTTGAGCCTTTCATACATCATTAAATACAGATATCATTTCCCCGCTTGGTAAATGTTCAGCAATTCTTTTCTTTTTTATATATTTTTGTATTACACCTAGAGTTTTACTGAGATGTGGATACTGTAACACAAATTTTTGCCTTGGCTAGGGTAGTATCTAACATAAAATCTGATGTCAGTAAAGTAGTATAGTAGCCTCAGCCCCTAAGGGAGATGAGTGTTACACATAAAATGTGAAATGTAGAGAAAAAGTGTAGAAAAAGGAAGGATCACTTCACAAGAAATATTTTAAGCACCACTGTCACTGAATAAAGACATCGGTACCTCTGGTTTGTATACCTCAATTTAAACAATTTTATTTTCTATTTGGTTCTCAGAAGTGACCTGATATCTTTTTGGCAACATGTCTTTTTGGTTAGAAACTCGAATGGCAAAAAAACCAAAAGAAATCATATGTCACAGTAAGCACAAAATAATAATAAACGTGTTTGATCACCACTTCTTTGTTTCTCTTCTTTATATTGGCAATAAAAAAATAAAATTTAACATGTTTTTGTTTTTATGGACATAAATTTGATCAAATGTGGGACTGTTTAGCTCCAAGACACAAGAAAATGGCCACAAGTAGAAGAAAATGGAAGAAGTGTGCCTGCACAGAGATGCAGGTTCTTGTGAGATTCACAATGTCACAATCATGAAAAAAATCCACCTTCATGTGTCTCTGAAACACTGAAGTTTGGACCAACCACGGACATGGGTTTGAAACCAAGGACTGGTGTACACCACAAATATCTGCCATAAAGCTTCATAGTTTTTAGCCTCTCCTTCCTTCTTAACTATAATTACTTTCTCATGCATTAGCTTCACTTTTGCTTTTACTGAATTCCATTTCTGGCAATACTTTAATATGAAGATCGATGCAGAAACTATGAAATCTACGGTTTGGTATCCTACAGCATATATCTATTTTTCCATAAGAATAAGAATTAAGAATTAAAAACTGTATTTAATTATTCTTGTGGTCCTTAGTAGTATCACAATGGTACTCGTATCAACCTTCTATCTTTAATTTAACACCTTCTCTTTTTCTATTTCCTTAAGTACCATTGAACTGCTATCCTTTTATAAAAAAAAAAGAAAAAAAACACCCACAAATGGATCAGTGAATGAGTGAAATGTTTGGCACTCCACAGAGACTGCTTCCTCTGGCCTCATAATTAAGGGATTTAGAGTTCTGGGGACAACTGAAATCATAAGAATCACTCCCAACGTCCCTTTGTACTAAGCACTCTGGCCTCAAGTCAACATCTCTGGAGGTTTGTTTATAGTGGATAGTGTGTGTGTGTGTGCATGTGTGTTTTAAGGGCTGATTACAAAAAGCTTCCAAGGTCAGGCATGAATTTGATTTTTACACTGATAATAATTAAGTGATAAGTGAGCACAAATGTTCCAAAGTAATAAATATGGATTCTGAATAATTTCATCAAGCACAAGAGTGAAAAACATTATTTTTTCTTCTCGGTGTAACCATGTCATGATCACTTGGAGATCGATCTCTTGACAAATACGTGCTACAACATGCACATTCGGTAAATTAAAGCAAATTGCTTAAGTTTTGGCCATTTTGCCATGGTCGCTGCAGGTGAAATATGGCTTAAACAGCTACAGATCTTTCACACAAATTCCACTTGAAGTCAATTTAAATACCAATCTAATGGCAAAACATTAGTTCCATCTAAGAGCTATTTCTTTGAACTCCAGATGGCCCATAATAGCAGAGTAGCTGTTTAACATGTTTAGCATGTTCCTTGCATATGAGCTTTTATGTATGAACTGTGTGAATGCATGCATAGATAATTGTCCCAGAATGCACCACTGCACAAAACTGCTTTCAATAAAGCTTTTGAACACAGATTTCCTTTAGCATTTATAAGGATGGTGATCCACTCAATTTATTCCCAAAATTAAACACAAACACAGATTTGACTTTTATGACACAGGTGCAGTGAATGGAGCGTGGGCATGTACTCTATATTTCAAATCACACTGAAATAAGGCCTTGAGTTCAAACATTGTCATCAACATGCAAAACAGGTTCATGTGTGAATTTGGAGAGTTTATTGAAAGTTGAGATGAGGGGCAGCACCACAAGCTGAGACATAAGTGAGCCCCAAAGAACATCTGAGGCATACTTGTGCCCTCTTAAAACCAAAGTGGCAAAATCACAGCTGGTGGCACATATCCTCAATGAAATCCACAGACAACATCCTCCTTTTCAGAGGGAAAGAGAGACTGGCAAACGCCATGTGTTAGTTTGGCACATTTTCTACAAGATTTTCCTCTTCCTCCACAAACAGCTAAGTAGGCAGACAGAGCCCACCTTTAGGTTTAGAATATAATATTACTTCCTCTGCTATAAATAACTTACAGACTTTTTTTCCACAATTGTCATCTGTTTTCTAACATTAGCTTGCTTAAATTTATACCTCTCTTTTATGTTTAACCTTTCTGTTCTGCCCATCCATTCATTTTCTATACATGCTTATTTCAATACAGGGTTGTGGGTGGGCTGGAGTCTATTTCAGTGACTGTTAGGTGAGAGGCAGGGTCCTCTAGACAGGTCATGTCTTTTCAGCTTTATTCACTTTATATTATTAAAAGAAAATTGATGTACAAAAAAACATGCACAAGCACACAAAGTCTCATTTTTAAAAAGCTGAATTTACTGTCCAAATACATGACTGTACTGCATACTTCCACTCAAGTAAATTAAATAAAGCCAGATATTGTGAAGTGCAACTGGGAATTAAGGCAAGACAGAATTTGACCTAAAACATCAGGCTTCAGTCTGTATTTCTTACAATCTCTTTTATTTCCTCTATCAGTCTGCACTATTCCTTATTCATGCAGGCAAAGTTTAAGTAACTGAATGACTGCATTTTAATTTTATTGATCCTTTCTTTTTTGCATTTATTTAATTAATTCTGCATTCTTTAAATTGCCACAGCCATGCAGATGTGCCTTTGCATGCCACAACTGGCAGTGTTGGAAGACCTTGTAGTTGTGGATTTAATGCATCCATTTCTTATTTACCACTTCCTAGGTTTATTTCACTGAGACTATAATGTCTTTAAGCTCAGTCAGTTTTTCAGTATCTTAAGCTTTGTGTGTGACTCCATGTCTGTGTTGGTATTATTACACTAAACTACTTAACTTTTGGTGCTAACTGCATTTTTATGTGCAAAAAATTAATTTATCTACATCCATTTGTGGCTAAAGATGAGAATTCAGGATCAGGCTTTTATGCAATTCATAATTGAAATTCTTAAAAGAGGACCATACTTAAAAGCTTGAAGACATGTTTTTGGAATATATGAAAATCAAAACAAGTTTTACACTGCTAGCTCCTGGCAGTGCACAAGCACACAGTACAGTATGGCACCCTGCTGCTTCATTCCTGCTTGATTGCTCCTTGCAAAGACACATATGTAAATGTATTCATGTGTAAAAAAAATGCCCATGCATGGGAAAATCAAACATTAAAATGCATATGTATGTAGTTGTGAGGGGAAGAAGTACATGTAATCCAGACTCAGTAAAACTGAGTGAAACATAAAACATTGCTGAAAACATACTGAACTGTTTGGAATGACTCCCCTACACCTGGGTTTGCCTTTTTTAAAAACCTCTACTTCCCAACACAACGTGAGGAGATAAGAGAGACACAGACATGCTTTATAATCACATTCCCTTTTGTGCTTTTAGCCATTTGCATTTACACCCCACCCTGTTCATTTGCATGGTTTATTACAAAGCTGTCAGTTCATATCGGATCCTCTCACCCAGCCAGCCAGCTATAGAGGTGTAGCTGGCTGCAAAGAGAGGGAGACTCCGGTGCCTGTCAGGAAGAGGAAAGGGATGACACACAGAGACAAAAGCTTGTGTCACACGAACAAGTTCCAGAGTTCCGAAGCCCATTAATCATACCAATGTTGTTTAAAATGCAGCAATGTGTTTGTGTGCTTGGACTGGTCAATGTGTTTGGGAGAAGGTGGGGTATTATTCTGGGCTCTTGTCTGCAAAAGTATGGTGTAATTGATTCATTACTAAGCAAAAGCAGCTGTCCTTTAAGTGGCTTCTTCTCAACTGGATATGCGGTTTTGCAGCTTGTATGCAGTTCTTTCCACCTATGTGGAAAAAAAAACATCCCTAAGGTTCACAAAGTTGCCATTGAAAAATGTAAGAAAAATTACTTACAAAACATACCACCACCACAAAGAGAATGTCTTGGGAGCATGGGAACAGTGGTGCTTTTTGCTTTTGCTCTGCTCCCATATGATGGGGAATATGATATGTCATGGCTGTATATATAATTCCTCAACTTTTCCCAAGTTGATGCTTTCGGACGGATATCCAGGCTTGGACTTACAGCTTTCTGTGTATAATGAGGACAAGGGGGACATGAGAGGGGTCTGTGCCAGCACAGTTTGAAGGTTTACTTGAGACTGGACAAAAGGGAAAGTGATTTTTTTTTTTTTCCAATCTCCCAAGTGACAGTGGCAGATGGGACTTACCCTGTACCCACACCAGCATCAATTATCCTCTGACTGACACCCTCATCCCTAAAGACTATCTCTTTAAAAAAACAAAAAAAAGTGTTTATTTATTTATTTTTTAAGGGCAGAGGTTTAGGTTGGCAATCTGTTACAATTTGGCCTCTTTAACACTAACCCTCTCCAACCTCACCCATTCCCAGTTTAGCAGCCTGGTTATGACACAGATTCACCTTTAAGAGCCCCAGTGCCAGACAGACTTCTTGATCAGTGTGTCTGCAAGGCTTAGCTTTGATATAGATATTTTTATGTTATCTAATTTAAAGACCAAGGGGGCTAAAATGAGACTGTAAAATTATACGAGGCCAAAGAGAGGACTTGAGGTAGAGAAACATCCATCATTCAGTTCTTATCCCGAGACTACATGAACAATCCCCAAAGAACTCTTTGAGAAAATCTACATCAAACGTCTGCAGTCAGATGGCCACAAGTGCTGCAAATGTCGATACGCTATACACAACATTCAGGGACAGGGAGGAGAATTCATATTTCAGTCTGACATGTAAGGGTTGTTGATGGGGCATTTATGACCGAGATAAATTGGGTAGCTGTGGATAACAGTTTATCTTTGTAAAATGGGCAAGAAATACAACAGAATGACTTTCATTACCTTGACACGATGAAAACTGGATCTGAAACTCTCTATACAGGACCCTTATTTATTCTCATGTATTTAACAATAGAATGAATTTGTTAATATTATATATATTCTCCTCCACCCAAAAAAAAGTATGATGAATATTTTAGGTTAACCTTGCTATATAGACAGTTAGTGACAAATAATGAAATAACTTATGACCTGATGATCAATAATGTTTGCTGTGCAAAGCCATAGTTGTTTCCTTTTTATTACATATGAAACCCTGGCTGACTGTTGCAGCCAACACATTTCAGTCTGTACATGCCTACTACATCTGACATGTAAAAAAAGTTGAAAAAATATTTTCATTGAAAGGGGTCTTGAAATGAAAGTACAGTCCTGATGTATAGCCCTGCAAATGACGATCCGCTATACAATAAGTGTCAAATTTTAAATGTTAGTTGGCAGCTTTGAGATGTGTTATCATTCATATGTGTCAGTTTAAATAGTGCATGCCTCTCTTACATTATGTGTTACAGCCATCATATTTTTCTGTGCTGACAGCAAGAAAAGATGGCTCAATTTATATGTAAATGATTGTAAACATATGTCAGTAATTAGTCCACTGTGTGTCATTTGGAAGAAATTTAATAAAGAAAGGAAAAGAAAAAATCAATAAATATATCTGGAAAACTGCAGCGACTCAGGCAGAGAAAAATGTATAAAAATGTTCAGCTTCACACATTACAGGGAAGAAGAGGTTTATCAAATGTGAACAATGTCCCTTGTGTTGATTGGTGGTGAACTCTGAGGAGAAAAGGAACAGACAGCATGGCTTTTGGCATGCTAGATGTTAAGTGTGAAGAATAATAAAGCTCTTGAAGGGACATTGTGTAACATTTTCTGTTGTTTACTGGCCAAAATCGATGTCTCCATGTATGTGTTATCATTGTTGTATTATGAACTCTGCTAATGATCTGACACATTCTTGTGGGTGAAGAATTTTAGATTCATTCATACATATGACGGGTAGGACAGTAGGGAAGCACCATGACTGTCTGCCATCTTGAAACTACAACCGCCAGCAAGGGACAAATAGCACCAGCTACGCATTTTCCCTGTGAGCCAGCACACAGTGATTAAGATGTGGAGAAGATAAACGAGATAGGCTTATCCAGCAAGTTGGAAATTCTGTTAAATTGTTATTCACAAAAATGCAGGCCCATGCATATGCAGCAGGAGCAAAGGAACCATTTTCACAATCGCCAAGAAAGCGATAAAGGGGACTTAAAAGGGAGCATGACCAGAAAAACATTGCACTAGCTTTCCTCAGGTAGAAGGAGCTCAAGAAGGAGAAAGATTTTAAAAGGGATGCTGAAGTTGCCAATTTTATCCTCAACAAGTAAGTCAATGGTACTGCTTAAATTAGCTAAGTTTTCATTCAGTTTTTTTTAGACAATATTGCTCGTTACCATGGGCAACATAAGTAGTTTCTGCTATAATACACCAGGCTTGTTGGTACAGAAGTGTATGTTTATGTGGTTTCAGTCGCTTTCATAGTCATGGTAAATGCTGGCATTTTACAGTTGTGGTAAAGCCAGACTAAAAGCTGGTGTGAAGGCTTTATAAGCTGGCTTTTACTGTGACAAAAGGCCGATGCTGTGTCAAGGCCAATTTCCCAGTTGAGATCCGTTCACCCTGTGGGAACCATTCTTCTTTCTAAACACAGAGGAATGCAATCTGACAGTGAATTTACGTCCACAAGATGTTTTCCCCCTGACCAATTATAATCCTGAGGGAACTTCTTCACCTGACTGTGTTAAGTCTAAAATACAGTAACTGTGTTACTGGTTAACACTTACTTCTGTATTTGTTTCATGGTGGTCACATGTGTATACTTATTATGAAAGGGCAGATGTCTGGTTGCTGGTATTGTGAAGTAAACGTCAGTAGGCAAACTGCGTTGCTGTGAATGGCAGCGGTGAATAAAGTTAACGTTCAACTTCAGAAGTGAGTTCCTGTGTGTAACAGCGTGAAAACTCTATTAACTATTGGATGGCATGCTTTCATCAGTGTTGTCGAGGCTTTTTGAGATATGGCGGCTACCATTGTTGCAATACGTACTTGAGAAATGCTTGAACGCACTATATCTTAGAATGTAATGCACTATTCCAGTGGTAGATGGCAGTAATTCTTACACATTGTCTCTTTAATGAATCTGGGCCCCCTTTTGCACACTGGTAACAAATGCTGAATTTAACTTCTTGATGATTCAAATTGCAGAATAATTACAGCTAGAAAGTTTTGTGTGTCTGGAATTCCCACACTGCATGATAATTAACTATCAATAACTGGATGTATAGTTGACTTAATGGATGGCTGCAATTGGGCTGATTATGAGTCTCATGCAAGTTTTCTACTTTGTGACATGATTCAGTTTATTATTTAGAAATAACTTGATGACTATTTACACAAAATTCTACATTCTCTGTCTCTTTTATATGCATACACACACAATACAAATAATACAGGTAAAATATACTGAATGTATTGTACATATTGAGCTTTTGCAGCTGGCTAATCAAACTACCCAAACATAAAGAGTACTGGCACTAAATACATGTGTAACATACGTTTTAAAATTAATTTGAGTTTGTTATCATAAAAAAGTAATCTGACAATCCAATTCCTTTTTATGTGCATTCCACAACTATTTGCCAATGATTTTTTTTTTCCTTGAAGGAAATTGTTATTTTTTTTAAGTAAAAAAAATATTTAAGAGTTTTTATGATGTTTTTATTTTTTTTTCTAGTTCTTCTACTTGTTTAACAATCAGTATTGCTGTTAATAAGATGAAATTATTCCAGTTTATTTTGAAAAATCAATATGACTTGTCTTAAAAAGGATTGAAATTGGAGATGGTTCCATGGCCACTGAAAGAGGTGTGTTGATGCACCTGCTCTTTCTCAGCATCACCGTCTGTGGTGCATCTATCAATATTTACTGGTTGAAACAAATATCAGGTGTGACATTCACTTTTCCTCACAAAATTCTGAAATCCAAAGACCAAACTTGATTTAATTTCTCAAAGGAATGAGTCATGATTATTGATCTAAGCTCTTTCCTCTGCTTTGTCTTGTCTTACAACTGTTTTGTTTATCTTATCTCTTGTTTACCTGCGTCAGAGGCAATTATATGGTGTGCTATGATGATTCAAATCAGACACCCAAGATAAATATACAGCATTTGTAATGTATTATACATTTTGCATCTCTTTCACACTTTATGACTACCACAAAGATAATCGAACATTTATATATATATATATATATGTGTGTGTGTGTGTGTGTGTGTGCGTGTGTGTGTAATAAAAAAGTAAAATAATAATAATAATAATAGTAAAAATAATAAAAATAAATTATTTCATTAGTATGATTTAAATGAATGAATTTCAGACCTAATAATAAACCTAAAGAGATCTGGGTATTTTTTTATTAGGATTTTTTATTTACATGTGATACAAGTGTAAATTTGTCATTAGCATTGAAATGACATGCAGTTGCTTCATGGTGACATTTCATATCCAGTTCCAAAATATTCATGAATTCATTGGTTCGGATTTTAGCCATAAAAAATGTTAAATTTATGTGAGGGCTGAAAACAGCTTTCATTTTCCAAATAAATTGAATCCTGGTGGTGAAGCAACCCTTTTCCAACTAGATGTGATTACTAACATCCCTGTGATTCTGACCTCCCTCTGAGCCTTAAAGATACTCTGTTTTAAAAACTTGCAACTTCCAATTTTTTAATCATTAAATCAGTGCACCGTATCACTTCTAAAACCTTAATTAACACTTACATACTGTTCATATTTTGTGCCTTCAAAGTAGGGTCAATTGTGACCCAGACCAAGAATTCCCTTATAGTAGTTCAAACTTTAAACTGCAGATCTATTCAGAATGTCTAAATAGCTTTATACATTAATAAATGCATGATTTATCCTTAATAAATAAAGAGCAGTCAGAATTTACATTTATTTTTTTAACACATTTTTGAAAAGAAGCATCCTTTACAACACAGTATTATGTCCTGTTTTACATTAAACATAAAAGCTATAATAACTCGGATATAGTTTACTTAGTTTAGAAATGGTATGAACTTTCTGGATCTGTTAGAATTTACAAACCATTATTTTCTATGATGTGACCCACACTGGCACATCTAAAATCCACCTAAACAGTTACGGGTCAAAAATGACCCGAAACAGCCTCAATGTTCAAAAATTTGTAGCACCAATACAAAAATAAACAATTAAGACAGTTTTTCATTTCTATGAGTTTTAGGTCACTTTAGTTAAAGTTATCAAATGTCAGGCCATGTGAATTGTATTTAAAGTAATTTTATTGCTGTTAAATGTCGAAACAGGTCACGTTTAACAGCAATAACTTTTTGGTTATTGGAAAGTTGTAAGTTAATTGATAGTACTGCTTATTCACACCATATCTTTTAGCTTTTTACATGACACTACTGATGAATTTTATAGTTGTATTTCATATTTTTGTATTTTGGCAATTGAATCTTTGAACATGACAGCTCAGTGAATCTGTCATAACATCCCATGACAGCTAATACTGTCAAATAACTGTAGCCAAAAATCCTATTTTCTACTTGAGTTATTTCAAACTCAGCAGAATGGCAAACATTCTCAATTAAATCTGTAGAGTTTACTCATGAAAAAGAGTGTTCAATTTCAAGGACATTTTTTATTGCTAGAAAAAAGTTAGAAAAAGTGATGACAGCTAATAAAGTGACCCACACCAAGACATTAAACGATGAGACTGATATGCAGTTGGAATAATTCTACATAACACTAATTCTACAAAGCTATAATCTGTTATTTTATTTATGTGTTGTGGCCTTTGTTAAAGGCAGGTTAAGCAATTGTGCCATGCTATACTACACCTGCCCCTTCACATCTTTTGAATGATGATCTAGTTCCAGTTCCCACGAGCAAGACTTGTGCATCATCCCTCTCAGTATGAGAAGGCACGAAGATAGAAAAAGACTCAGGCTGACCTCATGACTGTGAATGCTGCATTCAAGGGTCATGAATTTACAATTTCATTCCTTCCTATTAACTGCAGATGTAGAGAGCCACTTCTTCACTGCACTCTGCTGCCCAAGGTCTTGATTACAGTTTTCCTCAAGAGCCTCACCAGTTTCTCATTGCATGCCATAATTAGTATGACCAGATTGCTCTGATTCACCCTTGAAATTGCTCTGATTCAGCTTGGAGTTTGGCCTACAAGTGTTTGTATTTGTGCATGTAAGTGTATTTTCTGTGAATCTGTGCCTTCTAGTATGTTGGTGTGTGTAAACGTGTATGCAAAACTGTCAGTTCTTGTCTTTATTCTGTCTAACCTCTGGGTTAACAATATGAAAAAAGTTGAGTCTGTTTGGACAGTTCAAGGTACTATAGCTGTCCCATTTCAGAGTCTGCTCACTTTGAAGTGCAGATTTGTTGGCTACATAGTGGTGCACCAAGCACTGTCCCATTTGAAAGGAACCTTGGAATCCACCCTACAAACCTGCACTCCGCTTGGCCTGTAATGAAAGCTGCTGGTGATGGATCCTTTGCTGCCTCTTTTCTCCCAGAATTCATTGCACACAAGAAGATGCTGTCAGGGAGCTCAGCCTCCTGCAGTTCCCTGATCTGCCACAGCTGGTCCTGATCAGCTCATCTTCATCAGGACCTATTGGATTCACCTGTCCCACAATAGATATAAGGAGTCTTCCTGCTCTTAGTGATTGTGGGATCTTAACCAACTCACTTCACGGACTCACCCCTTTTCTGCTCCACGCGCCTCATCTCCCAACCGACTCTTCGAGGTCTGTTTACACCCTGATCTTTCCTGGTATTGTGCTTCTCAATAAAAAGGGGTAAACTGCCTATGTCTCAGCTGAGTCTGCGTTACAGAAGATCCCACCAAACAATATGAGTCGTACCAGGAGAAAGGAGATCCTCCCGGTGGAGCCACCTTTTTCTGATGATGAACTGACTGCTTGGCTGAGCCATCTGGTAGACATCGGGAAGCTGACTGTTCGGAGGACTCCGGTTTCCAGGTTCACCTCCCCAGAGCCACCTCCAGTGCCTCGGTCAGCCCCGGTCCTGCAGCATCCGACGCCTCAGCAACGGTCCATTCCAGCTCTACAGCGTCCGAAGTCACAGCCACAGGCAGCTCTGGTTCTGCATCCGCTCACGCCTGCTTCCCAGTCCGGTCCGGCTCGACAGTGTCAGACGCCACAGCAATGGTTAGTCCCGGCTCTTAAGCGTCCGACACCACAGCCCCGGTCTGTTCCTGTACTGCAGCCTCCCGTGCCTGCTCCCCGGTCTTCACCGGCTCTCCCACGGACTGTTCCTGCTCGGTCTCTGACGTCTGCTCCACGGGCTGCTCCAGTTCTACCTCCGACGCCAGCGCAACGGTCCTGCCCGGCGCTTACAAGTCCGAGGTCAGCTCCAGGGTCCACACAACCTATGGAGGTTCCTGTCTCCGAGGGGGTCGACGGTCGCGACGCTCATCTCCAACCAGTGGTTCCTGTCTCCGAGGGGGTCGACGGTCGCGACGCTCATCTCCAACCAGTGGTTCCTGTCTCCGAGGGGGTCGACGGTCTCGACGCTCATCTCCAACCAGTGGTTCCTGTCTCCGAGGGGGTCAACGGACGCGACGCTCCTCTCCAACCAGTGGTTCCTGTCTCTGAGGGGGTCGACGGACGCGATGCTCCTCTCCAGCCTGGGACGCCAGTCTCCGAAGGTGTCTCCAAGCGAGACGCTCCTCTCCAGGCCCTGGCTCTTTCCCTGTCTGAGCGACCTCCTGGTCGTCCGTTGGAACTAATCCCTTGTGCCTATCTTCTAGAGCTCCAGTCAGGCCGTCCGCCTGAGCTCCAGCTCCAGTCAGGCCGTCCACCTGAGCTCCAGCCTGGACAGCCTGCACAGTCCTCTTGGCGTCCGCCTGAGCTCCAGCTCCAGCCCGAGCAGCCCTCTGGCAGTCTGCCGGAGGTCCAGCCTGCCCGACCGCTGCCAGAGATCCAGCCAGCCTGTTCTCCAGAGCTCCGGTCCGAGTATGCCCATCCGCCAAGGGTCAGCTCCAGGCCTACATGTCCTCCAGGTCCTCCTCCAGAGATCCGGCCCTGGTCTGCTCGTCCTCCAGGTTGTCCTCCCATGACCCGGCCCTGGTCTGGTCATCCTCCTTCCATGACCCGGCCCTGGTCTGTTTGTCCTCCTTCCATGACCCGGCCCTGGTCTGCTCGTCCTCCTTCCATGACCCGGCCCCGGTCTGCTCGTCCTCCTTCCATGACCCGGCCCCGGTCTGCTCGTCCTCCCAAGATCCGGTCCCGGCCGTGGTCAGCTCGCCCTCTGGCCCGTCCTCCACAGGTCCGGTGCCAGTCAGTCCGGCCTCCCAAGTCCTGTCCCTGGTCTGCTCATCCTCCTTGGGTCCGGCCCCGGCCTGCTCGTCCTCCGGGTCGTCCTCCAGATGTCCAGCCCCGGTCTGCTCATCCTCCTTGGGTCCGGCCCCGGCCTACTCGTCCGCCAGGTTGTCCTCCGGAGATCCGGCTCCTGTCGCCGCGGCTCTCTGCCGTCTCTCTGGGCCGTCTTGAATCCGGCCCTTAGAGGGGGGGCTCTGTCACGGAGCTCAGTCTCCTGCAGTTCCCTGATTTGCCACAGCTGGTCCTGATCAGCTCATCTTCATCAGGACCTATTGGATTCACCTGTCCCACAATAGATATAAGGAGCCTTCCTGCTCTTAGTGATTGTGGGATCTTAACCAACGCACTTCACGGACTCACCCCTTTTCTGCTCCACGTGCCTCATCTCCCAACCGACTCTTCCAGGTCTGTTTACACCCTGATCTTTCCTGGTATTGTGCTTCTCAATAAAAAGGGGTAAACTGCCCATGTCTCAGCTGAGTCTGCGTTACAGATGCACAACAAAGAAAACAAAGAGTACTGTAGCAGAAACGTCACAAAACCAAGGAAATTAAAAACATGCTTGTTAAACGGTGTTAGCAAATTAATTAAATAAACACCCTCTTCATTTCTATAACTCGTAGAAATTATTTATATATATATATATATATATATATATATATATATATATATATATATATATATATATATATATATATATATTTCTTTAACCAGTTTTAATTTGGACATTCCCTGAGCGTCCCTTCCAAAGTATTCCACAAAAAAAGTGTAATAAAAATTTTTAATAAAATGTAAAAGGAGAAAAAGATAAGCTTTGCGAAAACTTGTCTCAAAAAAAACTCAGACGTTTTGTGAAGGTCAATGTCACATATCAGAGGCTCCAACCAACAACAGGCCAATAACATTGTACTCCATGAGAGAGGAAATCTTTTAAAATATTTCATTTCAAGCAGAATTGGTCTTTTTCTTTTCCTACTTGATAGTAACATATCTCTTACCTCTTTAAAATAAATAATATATATATATATATATATATATATATATATTGTTGTAGTCTGTTGTGTAATTGTACTGACAAATAGAAAGTCATACAAACAAGCAAACCAACAAACAGCAGTCATCACACACCTCTGCCTCAGTTCCTACTTTTGCAGAGAGGAATTGCAAGTTGCAGCATTTGCCTTGTTTAGCAGAATATTGAATGTTCTTTGATTTGTGGCCTAGGATCATTAAATCAGATGAGGAGGCATGGTTGCTACTGACAAAAGAATCCACATATTTTACTTTTAAATTAGTTGCTTTACATGTAAAAAGAAAATGTTGGATTTGGAAAATCCTAGTGCTGGTCACCTACAGGGAACTGTGGGGATTTTTGTTCACACCAGTCTGAATTTTAATGGTAGAGACGTGTGCTAATCAGAGAACAAAAGCACCATAATATCTCATAGAACGAAGTCAAGCTTCATCACTTTTGTATATGTAAAGCTCTCACCTTTCTATAATATCTATCTTCAGGAAGAATTAAATGTGTTTTTAATATTAAGATGATTTATTTGCAATTCAAGACAGTTCAGGGAAGACACAACAAATCCCACAGTCAGCGAACCACAAAACTGAAGCCCAAGCATCAATGTCTCTTTTTAAGAGAATAATTTAAGAGAATAATACATGCCTACAATTTCTGAGGCAAATAAGTTGTTTGCATACAGAGTACATTTATAATGGTAAGAGACTGAAACATGACAGACTTACTCTCTTCAAACCATCACTAGGGGCATTTTTTCAGAATTATATGCATGACCAACTGCTGTGTAATTAGGCTTTTCACATTTTCACTTTAATACTGCATTGACAGAAACTCCCTCATCACACAGTTAAAACAGTGATGAAATAATGGACCATTTGTTCAGAGAACAAATCTCAACCAAAGTGCTGCTAAAGTAAAGTAAAGTAAAGTAAAAATGACTTTTACTTCCGGCTCTCAACCGAGGCAGACGCTTTTTCTTCTCCCTCCCTCTCACTCTGCCCTGCTGCTACTGTCCTGTCATCTCTGAGCCTCTCTCTGCATTTCCTTCCAAAACTAAATCTTGGATATGGATTTGATCAGCTGGTCCCTAAATGCAATCGACCAAATTTATTCGAACCGGAAAACAGGCGTGGGGGAGCCTGCTTGCCCTGGCGGAACGTTTTCGGCTGGATATGTGATGGATTCCTGGGGAGCGTGGAAAGTCATGTGTCTGTCGATTCTTTCTGTCGAGGACGTGGAGGACATCTATACATTCGGTTTCATGATAACTGGGTTTCTGCTGTTTGGAGCGGGCGGTTTCCTGGCATATCGCAAAATTCGGACACTGTCGGCAGTCACTGGCAAGCTGCCGGATTTCTGTGCGGGTGTGTGCCGAGCTACGAACAATCAGGCTGTGGCGGTACAGGAGCTGAATCGTAAACTGGAGGCTATTCCAGTTCTGGATGGCAAACTGGTTGCGCTTTCTGGGCTTGTACGTGAGGTGGTCACCAACTTGGAGAAGTTGTCAGCTCGGCTGGATGGAAATTGACCCAAAATTCGGATCATTGGGAGTCGCCAGTGGGACCACTGAGAGACTTAAGGCAGACGAAACAGCTCTGGCCTGAACCAAAACAAATGCTGTTATCAAATTTGGCTCCCTGTGCTGGCCTTGAATGGCTGGCTGAAAGCTCCCTGGAATGTTTTGTTGATGGACGCTCAGTCCCCCACCCTCCCCTCACCCTCTTCACGGGCGATGGACTTCAACCTGGATCAGCCCTCAAGGAAGCCCCACTATCATCAGGTGGCAGAGACTGTGAGGGAGAACTGGGGCAAAGTTCATATGCTCACTTCTACGCACACACACGCACCACACTCAAGTACACGACTACAGATACACCTCCCCGTTATTCACTGCCTTGCTGTCCTTCCACCTCCTTCCACTCCCGGGCAGTGGGTTCATTGGACGCGCTCTGAGAATGCAGCTGCGTCTGCACTTGCTGCGATGGGAGTCCCCCCCCTCCCCCCCCCGCCACGTGTTTCTCATGTTGTGATTGTCTGAGTTATGTTTTTGTATGTACTGAGGAGTGTTTTTTTGTATCTCAATAATGGGCCCTTAGGCCCAGTGTGGAGATGCCTATTTTTTATCCTCTCAGCTACATCTTACTCCCTAATGTTCCTTTCACCTATATCTAAGACAAGGAGCGCTGTAGAAATGGCTGCTCCGTCAGTGTATGCCTGTTCTGTTTGTGTCATCATATGTTGTTTTGTCTAGTCTTGGATGGGTTGTACTGAAAACATGAATTTCCCTGCAAAGGGATTAATAAAGTATTTTTCATTCATTTCATTTCATTCATTCATGATTTTCTTTACTGCTACTATTATCATGCTGAGGTAGTTTAAAGTCATACCATGCCATTGTTTATAATGGGTAAAGCTTTAGCTTCAGAGGTGCAAAGATGCAAATCTTAAAGTTTAGGAAGCCTTAGTTTACTTCACTTGCTGGAGCAGAACAGTGGGACATCCATGCCAAAGCTTTTGTAATCACTACAGAAACTAATATAGACTGAACTAAAAAAAATTAAAAAGAAAAAAGACAATTTTCAGTCTAGTAAGTGAAGTTTTTGTTTAAAACTGAGTAGGAGTAAACATCTCTTTAGTCACTCCAACACAATAATTTGCAAGGAAAAACAACATGCTAACAAAATTAACAAATCTGCCCGTATTTGTCTTCATATCAACAGAGCAGAAACATGGGGGCGGAGACAACCTCTTGAGGCTTGACAGAAATAGCCAAACTATAATTGTAAGTCAGGTCGAGAGCCTGTTTCCATTCTGCAGCCATTCAGTCACAATCAGAAAGAACAAGCATACGGGCAAAGTCAAAGCCAGCTGCAAGAGGAGGCTAAAAGATTCTCCATTATATTCAACAAGGAACCATTTATGGAGCTCTGTTTCTTTGTTCAGAGGCAATCTGACAAACACACTGACTTTGGCACACTTAAGGTGGAAGATAGCTAAACCTCCTTTCCATCATGGCATAATTTCATTTCAGGTGGAGTCTCAGTTTTTCCAGCAAGGTTTCCTGGTGGCAGCTCATGAAACATTATGTTTCATATGTCCAGGACAAAATGATTATCAGTTAAAATGCCATGTCTTCATATTGTGACACGCACTATTTTTTTCTGTCAGCATCATCACTGCTCACACAATGAAACCATGGTACAATGCATTACTCTGAGGGAAGTGTTAATCAAGAACTTCTCTGCAATGAATTTGGGCCAGTTGAGAAAAAAAAAAGGAAAATAATCAACAACTCTTGTCATAAATCTGCTCTCTAGTTTCTCTGCTGGATTTTAACAGGCTCCTATTCCGCCAATCACAAGACCACACAAAGATGTTTTTAACTTAAATCTGCTTTTGGCTGATTGCCGCCTCAAAAATGTGCTTTGTGCAAGACTGAATTATTCAAGATCAGAACATAGATGAGGCTACCTCAACCTAAAACCAGACATAATTCTACAGACATAAAGGGCATACACACATTGTTCCAAGTATGGCAGCTCAATGCATGCCTGCAAATCTACAGATAACATCATTAACCCTTTATTGGGCGAATAATCATATTTGTATCCTTACATTTGTACACATACAAAAATGCTTTTACATGCTAGTCCATGAAATTGAAGAACCATGAGTTCTACATCCTAGCTACTTTATTGAGATCTGTCTTCAACATAAAAATTTGAAAAACCAGTTAGTACTGACCACCTATCTAGTGTATAACTTTTGTTATTTTAGAAAAAAAAGTATCCAAGTTTTAAAGTCTTGTAATATTTCTATGGTTGAAAATCAAAATTTCCAAGTATTTCAGTGAGTGCCTGATAAAGGGTTAAGGTTAAAAAAAGGGTGTGAAAACATTAGCATGCAGACTAGATACATACTATAATGCTCCTGTCAATTCATACCAGTATGCTAAGCTTACTGAGTACTTTTTTAAAAAGTAAGTGCTGCTCTGGAGGACTTCCCAGACGGTTCTAAGCAAGGAGATGCAGTGCTTACTGGTATGGCGCATGGTAAACACACGTCACTGATGCTTGATTTGGCTTCGTGGCAAGTGGGCCTATGGAAAAAGCCCAATGGCTCGTTACATCTATGTGACTATTGTACTGCCAAAGGAAGATAATATTACTACCTCCTAGACTTGAAAATATGCAATTCCACACCAATAGATGATCACATTTTGAAGAAATTAAATATGTGGCTTCAGCATTTTCTGAATACTGCTTTTAATCTACCCACTACAGTCTTTCATTTTACCTTATTCCTCAAACATATAATGGAAATGGCAACTAATCCATGAAGCAGCTATTAGGCATGTTGAATTTAAAGTATTAAATTGACACAATCCATGGTAAAGAAGAAGTTCCAAATGTAGGACCAACAAGCAGGAAGCAGACTGATGTCAAAACAAGAACTTCACTGAACCAAAACCAAAGATGCTGCTTTAATCCAAAAAGTAAACCAGATGCTAATTACAAATTAAACAAATGGACAAAATACTGATGATCTGACTGAAATCAAAACAAACGCATGAGTATATATACACTCGGATACAAAATAAGGTGTGTGGGTGTAGGTGAGAAATGAGTACAGGTGCAACATTGTGACTTAGTAAAGAGGATAAATACAACTGAGAAATAATGGCTAGAAACTAAAAAAAAAACTAAACAGGAAAAGAAAATAGAGACAAGAAGCTGAACAACATTCACAAGAAATAAGACTCCCTAAAATAAAAAATTAGACAGAAAAAAAGGACTGAACGAGAGCAAAGGATGCCTAAAACCAAATGACAAAGCAAAACCTGAAGATCTCATCAAAACAAATACCCAAGAAACCAAAAGACAACTAAACAAAATCAGGAAAAATGACATTAAAATGATAGTGGAAATAAAATAGATCTCTAGACAAAAGGATGCAGTGAACTCAACATTTAGTTATATCAAGTCACAACAAGGGAATGTGTGCCAACTGGAGTTGTGTGCTTCACGAAACAGTGTAAAAAATCTCAAGAGGAGTCATACTGGCTGCTTAATAAGTGCTTTAAGGCTGGCTGTGAGCATGTGTTGTGAATGAGTTTCTCCAAAGTGTCAAACATGATTAATTAGAATTCATGTTTTACTTAAGGGTAAACATTTCCAAAAACTCAAGTCAAGATTTGAACTGGAA
Source organism: Melanotaenia boesemani (assembly GCF_017639745.1). Classification (NCBI taxonomy): domain Eukaryota; kingdom Metazoa; phylum Chordata; class Actinopteri; order Atheriniformes; family Melanotaeniidae; genus Melanotaenia; species Melanotaenia boesemani. The sequence goes on along the minus strand of NC_055684.1, from coordinate 18,185,169 downwards.
CAGAAGCACTCACATCCTTCCTGTTCTCAAGGCTTATTTTCTTAGTCTTAGCATGGATTTTCAATATCCTTGTATCTTGTCCTTTAAGCGTTGCAGGGCTTGCCTTGACTGTATCACCGACATGACAGAACAGAGTGACAGAGTCCTCAGATCTCCTGTCAGTGGAGATCAGTAAAAGCTTAACCTTTGTGCACTCCATCAATAATTGCTTTAAAGTGTACACCATATAACTTTTTTTGTTGTAATAGTGCAGAATTCTGTTATCTAAAATCATCTACATATCTAATAAATATTTCAATGCGAGTGTCCCCACATTCTATTTCAGTCTGGAAAGCAGTCATTCCTTTCTTATGTCGTAGTCTTGAATTATTTCAGTTCTTACTCTTGGTCAGTGACCAGATTCCTAATTTTAGAACAACAGTCGAGATCTTTATGTCCCCACACAGGCAACACCTGCCCATTACCACTGATGCCAGTGCAAATGTTGTGCCAACAGGGCTTGAAATGAACATTGACCAAGCTGCCAAATATGGGATAAAAACTGGCAGGTGTTGTGTCAGCTCCATCGGCCACTTTGGCACCTGAGCTTTTGTGATCTTGGTTTTCTCTGAACACAAAGCTTCTCCATGGTGATGACTCTTTTGTGTTCTCTGACTGTATGTTTATGTATGCACACAAACTAAACTATTCACCATTTTTTAAAATTTATACCCCCCCATCCATTTAACTTCTCCTGCCATTTAAAGTTGAGTTATGTTCATCCTTCACATAGTATGTTTTTCTTCTGGCCATACAAACTATAAGCATAATGAATATAGGAGGAAATTATGATGCATTGTGTGCTGTGTGACTGTCATGAATAGTGCACATTTGAGCAAAGCTGCTATGAGTATATCAGCCACAGGAAAATGCCTTGCATTTTCAAGCAAGTGTACTGAGCACACATTGTTATCCCTGTAAGGTTCTAGACATGCAAGATCCTTATGCATCATGCACATCCATCAAGAAGGAGTTAGATCAGTCCCAGATTCACTGTGCATCACACTAACTCTCCAACAAACTTCCATAGTCACAAGGAATTATATTTAGTGACAAAAATGGAAGAACAGGAGTCCTACAGCATTTGGTATGTCCTCTGAAGAGCTCTGAACATCAAGTCATTCTGAGATCATATAAAGAGACAAGCCACTAAATTCGTAGTACCCCAAGAAACAGTGCTGTCGTAGCTACTAAAAGAATTGCTACTGTTTTGAAGGCAGAGCGTCGTCATACCAAAAGCTGGTTTGATTTGGGTTCTTTACATTTGTATAAGGTAGAAAAGCTGACTTTTTACTGCAATACAATATAACTAATAACAGTTTACCTTTTATCACCTTTTTCCTGTTGCAGTTTTCTTCTGGAAAACATTGACACTAAACATTCATGTTGGTGATACTTGACATGCAGCGTTCTTTAAAACACTGCACTATCGGTATGCTTTACAGACCAAGCATACACATCCACAGTAATAGCACTTCCATTTTGTTGCTGTTCGGTTGACAGGGTCAAAGTAATGTAATACAACAACATATTAACATTTTTCCTACACTGTAGCTTGGGATTTGGTAATGCAACTCTAATCAATAAACCTACAAACACGTAGCCCATCCCCATGTGAAATATTCTGGTGAATAGTTTTTACCTGATCTGACCTACTGTTTGTGAAATAACTCCCAAAGGTGCAATTATTCCTACTGAAATAATAAAACAAGAATGTTAGGCTGAATGTGCCAATTAGTGGTTAATTCCTAAAATAAAACTCATTCATCAAACAGGTATTTGATGCTTAGAAAACTGCCACAATTCACAAGCATTGGCTTTCATTTCTATATTTACAAGGGAGATAAAATACCTGAATATGTAAATCAATTCATTAGAAATATTTTCTGATTCTGATATTTTTAGAATGCTGTTGCAAATTAACAATTAAGCCAATAATACCTCAAGAATAAAACGAGGTCTGTTTGGAACAAAACTGCCCTCACATGAAGGTTTTATTTGCAGGAACTCGTATCACTTCTAATGAGAAACTGCAGCTGTCTCACTGGAGGAGCCCGGCAATCTATAACTGATTCACACTGAACTAAAAGGATAACAGTTGTTTTTTTTTTGTTTTTTTTTTTATTATTATTATTTTCATGAAGTGGACTGAAAACACATTTCACTTTTCTCCATATATCTCTATGCTCTGTGTTACTTTCTGTTTCTCTGTATCTATGTTAAGAACTATAACTCAGGAGGAGATTCATTTTGACATCATATTCAGAGGTACTCCCTGTTTCATGCTCCTCTGTATTTCAGTGTATTCAGAATGCCAGTGTTTGATATTTCATTCAGAATTGTTTTGCTGTCGGATGTTTTTGCAGAGAGGGCTAGGGGTTGTATGTGTGCCCTATCAGGGTTCGAGTGTGATAATGTGTGTGAAAGAGAGAGTATACAGGTGTGTGTTCTTGAACTTAGATGTTTTATACTTAAGTGTGAATAATGGACTTCCTATACAATTTCAGAGAGCAGTGGTGTACTGTTAAAGGTAAATTTATTTGTTTTCTGCAGCTTTGGCCTCTGGTAAATATCTAAAAACGTGTGCTTCTCCAGCGATGTTATAACTAACTTATTAATCTGACCAAGACAATTTTAGATAAAAAAAAAAAGTTATTTTCACAATTAATCTTGGCTACTTTACCCTTGATATTATCTATTTCTATGGGACATTATAGTAGTCCCAATATAATTTGAGTTTCCACTTTCAATTTTCCCCGTAGCTCCCCCTGGTTTGATTCCTATTCAAGTTTAAAAAAATGGGTACACTGAGAAAAAAATCAATTTGATCCATACCCAGAGGCTGCTTTCAGGGGCTCCTAAACCGGCATTTCTTCTGTCCTCATAAATTTATTGCCTGTCTCAAAGTCCTTTGTGCAGCAGCACAGATGAATGTCAATCTCAAATAGCTAAGACCACAGCGAAGGTATCAGCACCACAGACAGATCCACTGAAGGAAATGAGATTGACAGACTTCATCCATGAGAAATAGGATTTTACTTAAAAGAAAAGAAAAGGAAAAAAAAAACTAATCATTAATACCAATAGTATGTGTGTTCACAAGTACAAAAATAAATGCCTATTAATAGTTAAGGCATATAACATCAAATGTATGACATTTAAATCAAAGGTATGTTTGGTTTGAAAGAGAAATGGGGATATTAAAAGTTTCTACTTTTTCAAAGGCAAATGACACAAAATGATGAGTTCAAACAGTTTCAGTCTCATTACTCAGACATAAATAGTCTTTTAGGGATTTTCAATCACATTGTACCTAAAATTCAACTTCAGTACAACATAAATTCAATAATGCAAGTTCCAACATGGTCTACATAAATATGTGGTGTCTATAGGAAATAAGTGTGAGAGACGCCTTCTGTTGCTTTCAGCATCAATACAGATTTATGTGAGAACTGAATATGGAAAAAGTGAGTAGAAAAGCATTATTTAGGTACAATCCATTTACTATCAATAATTATATACCATGAGAAGGAAGCAAATAACTAAACATCTTGTTATCACATTGGGAAAAGCTAACGATAGATTAAATAATATATCATATGTACACTGCACATGTTTGGAATAATTTAATAGCCTAGGGAGTTTGGGCTTCCTAGTCATCGTTTCACAGTAGTTGACCTTTTTCAACTAACTACTGTGGGTTAGCTTCCTGAAAGAAATGACTTTACTTTGCATAACCTCCCTTTTTACGTTTAATCTGTTTTATACAGAAACAGATATCACTGATAACTTTTGCCAAACTTGTTATGAAAATCTTGTGAAACCACAAACTATTTTACAAGGTAAGGAGAGGAGAATTATCAAGTGAGGTGATATTGAGGTAAAAGGTAGAGAAACAAAGAGGTTTTCTCATCCTTTAGTACAATCAGTGGCTCGTCTCCAGGGAAGCAAAGCTGTTTCTCCTCTGTCGTCTCCTCTGTCATCCACGCTCAAAAGGAGGGACCTTGGTGGGGAGCAGAGCACAGCAAGTGATGAAGACATCCTTAGTGAGGAGGAGTGAAGGGAATGAAGCTTACACTTCACAGCATTCAAACAACCACAAGGAGACAACGGGGAGGCACTGTGCTCAGTATCAGACAAACACATCGATGAAGGAACGCCACACATGAAAACAAGAAAGGGCCGCATCATGAAAGACATCACAGGGTTATTCTAAAGCAATGGTTTAAAGACTCTTGGATGCATTTGAAGATGTATTCTTCTATGTTTTAGTTTGTGCTTTGAAAAAAATGCTGATATGCTGAAAGTTTATTCTTCTTAAAACACCGTCTCCATTTAATTGACAACTCCACAACTTTGAGGTTCTGCAACCTTGACCTTGCCCTACCCATTATTTGATGCAACTCACTGGCTTAAGGAGGTAGCAGTCTGGGCAGTATTTTACACTATATAATGGTGGCATGCTGTCCTCCACCACTTCTCTGTCTTGACGGGGATTATGCATCAGGGGAAGGACATTCAGAGATGATATATGCATGACAAGCAGGCAAAGTTCTGATTTATGGGATTTAATCAACATCATTTGATGCTACATAGAACAAAATTAAATTTTTTTCATTATAACAACTCAATATACGCAACACATCTAAAACGTGTGTTCTGCATGCAGTTTTATTGCTAACATCTAAAATAAGTTCATCTTTTAATGTGCTCATTGAATATAATGCCATTACTAATGCAGATACAATGATCAGTTATCAAAATCACATGAAATTTCCTCTTTAATTCATTCACTGAACAGAATATAAACTGATGATATGCGATCACCAGATGGGTTTTTTTTTTTTTTTTTTTTTGCTTTGTAAAATCCCTGGATATGAAAACAAGCTTATTCATGGAGCTACAGGATTGGCATGCGTCAGCCACCCTGCTGATGAGCGCCTGGTGAATGTCAAATGAGGAGGAGCTCGGGGGTAAAAATGACTGTAGAAAAATGACTTGTTGTTAAAGTGACCTTAAATTAGATACAGTATGACTCCAAATATGATTTTAGGTTTATGCCACAGCCCGGTGGAGTCTAATTAGAAGTAAAATGGTGGCAGCAGAGTTCACCATTTGACCGATGATCTTAAATTTTTATGAATCACATGTTTCAGTGGGTATCAAGAAAAAGTAACAAAACAGGAACTGAAAACATTTTTTTTGACAAAACACTACCAGAATGAAAGGTTGCCAAGGAAAATAAAAATCAGAAATATTGTTATGCATACAGTAAATGATGGACTTTGTATCAGGTCAGTGTTGGGTATCCTTGACGAAGCCCATGGGTTCTTTATTTTTGCCTCAGTTATCAGCTCAGGGTATTGCTCAAAGACAGACATTTAATAATTCATCTGTTTTTGTGAATTACTATTTGTTTTTTATTTATTTTTTCCACTCAAAGTGCCAAAGAAAAATAATTTATTGCTGTTTTGAGCTACTCTGAGACAGTGAAGAGGGGGGGTCAGAAGGATTTCTCAGAGGAGACTCTTTGATCGATTATTAAAAAGACACAGAAAGTGATTAAGCCTAATTGGACATGGATAGACAGTTGATGTATTATCCTGTCAAAAAGCAAAAAGAACATATCCTTCCATTTGTGTCCATGTGACATTTTTTTGTATCATGTCTGTTGAGGGTTGTGTGTTGCTGATAGACGACATCAAATGAAATAAGCAGGGAGGTGAAACATAGGGCAAATTACAGAGTAACAAAGGGCTGGACAATCCCCCATGGAAACCACAAGCTCGCCACAAGAAGACAGAAATAAAGCACGTCTGAATACAGCAAACTGGCATCCTCTCTGGGAGCTTGAGTCCCTCTATGAGACAGTTTTGACCAACATCTTTTGCTGTTTTTTTTTTTTTTTAATTTCTCTAAAAAGTCCAGAGGAAACATTAACACTCACAATCCATCAAACACACAAACATCCATAAACACACAACCTGATATACCTTGGTACACAGCCTCTAAAATCTTAATCTTACACACAAAGTTGCTGTTTTCATGATCTGGTGTCTCAGGATTTTGCTTGTACACCATTAATCCCACCTTTTTCTAAACAGGCACCTAAATGTACATAGATAGTGCTTAATTTAGGCTGCAAGTCCATTATTGAAGCAAATCCCAGTTATATGGCATGAGACAGTAATTAAGTCGCTCTACACCTTAGGTCCCATCTCTGTTTCTTAAGGTTATAAATAACAACTCTGCACCCTCATGAAGGATATCCTTTAAATTACATCCTCGAGCTTTACAAAAGGTTAGACGAAAGGATTTCTGAAATTACGTGACAAGATGTTTAAACACAAGGCTATTAAGGTGCTCTTCTGTAAGCAGAGAAGTCACAACGAGTCATCTAAGACACAAACACAGCAGACGTACACAGTGAGCACATAAAGCAGGTACTGGCTTCCCAAGGTCAGGCTCTGTTCTGAAGGGGCAAATAACCTTTCTCCTAATCTTTGAAATGTCGTATAGGAATCACTTTGGGTAATAACAAATAATGACCACATCTTGACCATTGGGAAAGAGGTATCGATTTATTTTCACCCACCGAGTGAAATGATGACCTCTGGTTTATGGGGACAGATATGTCTTTGTTTACAGCATGAAATATCTGTTTTAGTGACTGTTTAAACAATTTCATGAATACATTTTAACTTTTAAAGCACAAAATACTGAATTTACTATATTAAAGTAATATGTCAACCTAACTACTCCAAATGCTGCCTCTTCCCACCGATCACATACATGTGAATAAATCTGTGAATTTATCTAATAAAAATCAGTTTGACTGCAATTATAATTTAAAATCTTTTAATAATTAATTTATTTATTTTGTATATTTAGATTTTTACTAGAAACTCTGTAAAAGACGTACAACAAAAGAAGAAATTCCGCTGCTCTCTATGATGTTAGCATGATTTAAAGAGTGTGGCTGTGCATCTTACAAATTTACAGTTGTTTAAGTGATGAAGAAATAAGTTCTTAAAAGAGCTGAACTTGGGCTAAAAGTGGGCTGAATTTAGCCAGCGATTCTCAGGACTAAATGAGAGATATGACTAGACTTCAAGGTTAAAATGTCATCTAGTGCTTACTGTGAATCTCATTAAAATTTCTGGTGTAGCTTGAATGTTTTGTCTTAGGATGTAACTCGGCTGACCCCTCAAAGCAACAGATGCCAACATGAAGGAGGTCAAATGAATAAACAACATTATAGTACAACCTCTCCACACTGATGTTTACATCTTGTTGAATATATCCTTTGCAGGCTGAAAGAAGAAAGGTTTGACAGTAAATTCAATAATCTCACAAGGATTCTATCCATCAGCCTATTTTAGCATTTTCCTTCAATGAACTTCTCATCCCTGACCTTTAGTTCAAATCTTGACTTTGAACTCTGGAGACAACAGCCTGCCTCAACCATAAATTATCATACAGTAATATCAGTGATCGCATTGACAGGCAGAGAGCTGCATAATAACGCGTTCAAGTTAAGGAGTAAATGTGAGTAAGACATCATATAATTACAGGCTCATTTATGGGTTTGGTACTGCATCATAATTTACCAGGATTTTTTTTTTTTTTTTTTTTTTTCTGCAGCTATGCAGAGGATATAATGTACACAATAAACTACACAAATAATAGATGTATCATAACTGTTTTCAAATTGTAAAATGATCACACTTTTACACAATCTCCAGAAATGACGTATTTTATAATAACAGTAATTAATTTAAATAATCACTTGGTGCAGCTTGAACTAAATAACAGTATGACTAAAAAGTCCCTTTGGTGACTGATCCTTCAAATCATCAGGCTTAATAAAGCCAACATATGCTGATGTTGCACAATAAAAAAAAGGACTTTTAAAACTTTGAACTCCACAGAGTGAAGAACAGTAACTGAGGTGCTGAGAGTTCAGGGTTTAGTACAACTTGATGATTGAATTTCTTGGCAGGGGATTCATTAAAATGATAATTCTAATTTATGAAGCCCTTTAAACAATTAAACTATTCACCATGTATGGCTTCCTGTTAATTAAGTTTTTTCCTCTTATTTTCTTTTTCGCTCCTCTACTTTTTTCTTTACTTCCCACTGAACTTGACATACTAATAGGTTATGAATAATTCTGTTTCAGTTTAGATGGCAATTAGCCCACCATGCCAGAGGCCATTCTTCTTTCTTTTTAGTGAAGTGGGGATTTAAGACCCAGCTGAATTACGGTGCTCCAACAGTCCCAAGACCACGTCATTCCCTTGTTCCCACCCAGCACTGAAACAAGAAACAGTTAACTGAGTAAATTTCCTGTCACTGATACCAGGGGAGTGCTAAAACAAAGGCATGGAATTGGTGATAAAAAAAAAAAGTACAGAATACAGGGTCAAGATCTTATTGAAAACAAAAGAAAAAAATCAATGAATAAGATACAGAAAAAAAACCTCTATTCTCAGGGTCATAAAAAGTGATAATGAGGTGGTATTGTGACATGCTGTTTCCCTGCAGTGTTCCAGTAAATTTAACTTTTGCTAATTAGCCACCAGACCACATGGAGAGCAGCCTTTCTCTCTCTCTCTCTCCTTCTCTCTCTCTTTCTCTCTTTTTTGTTCCGAGGCCGGGATTGATACATCATGCAAGAGAAGCAGCTGTCATTAGGGAGACTTCATTTCATTAATTACAGCAAGGACTGAGGTTTAGACAAGAAGCACAAAACTTGCTGTATTGATTAAATGAAATAAGAAACCAGCTAATGTCAACTGTAATTACAAGATAGAAGAGATGTCTTAAGTATGTGATATAAAGCAAAGGGTAATCAACATCAAAGCAACATGATTGCTTAACAGATACACAGAAAGTCAATTTATCTAAAAATGTGGATCATAGAAATGCAGAGTGCACCGAAACAGGTTGTACTTCAGTCAACAGTAAAGTAGAAAGACATCAACTTGTATATTCAGCTACATCAGTTTCTACTGTCAAATAAACCCATCCTAAGATATCACGTCTGTTCCTAGTAAAAAGAAACAACAACCTTCTAACAGGTAATTATTTTAGATCACAATCACCACTAAAATTAGATCAGCTTTTTTGTGTAACCCCAAGGAGCTGTATAGAAAAATTTATAAGAAATGTTTTGATTAATTATTGATGTCATACAGATTCTCTCAACAGCAAAAGAAAGCTGCAGTAGTACTTATTAACCTACACTGATTGATATCTTTTTATCTTCATTGTTTGTATGTTTGGGGAAAAAAGGGGAAAAAACACTTTACACATATCTAAAAATTATTTGCTGTTACCATGAAAAGGAAAGGCTAGTCCTCTAATAATAAATGCATTTGTGCTAATTTTAATACTATCAACCAGACCAGCTTGCTTGGCTCAGAGTGCTGAGTTTCACCACAGGCACTGGTGACGATACTACTGCTTATGTAATACACAGAGATTCCATTCATTCAGAGGGGGGCAGAATTTACATTGGATGACATCAAATGAATAATAATATTAATGAGAATTACTATTATTATTGTAGTAAATTTACTAATAACTAAATTAGCTATAACTATTCTTTGTGAAATACATGTGTATTGATTTAATGCAGCTGAAATAGTGAAGTTCTTTGCTTTATCCACAACATGATCTCGTGACAGACGTGTGCACAATTGCTACACTGGTTCATAGTGGAGAATTCTTCTGTCTGCTGAGTGAGTTTTATTTGAAGTTCAAAGACCCTCCTTTCCAATTTATTCTTCTTGGGGGGGTCGCTCAGCCTTGATAACCTCTCTCCTTTGTATAATTCTCTTTTAGTAGAAGTATGTGCCATCACTGTTTTCATTGCTATACATCCATGTTTTTTCACTTTTTGTATAAATTCCATCATAACATATTACTATGTTTCGACAGATAAAATTAAGATTATGGCATACTGGGGTTTACAAACACCATATGTACAGCTCACAGAGACCTGCTGTTCAAACATGTTCTGCTGCTGGACATGCAGTATACTGTTTTACAGTATTCAGCTATCGTTTGTCTTACATGATGCTCCACATACATTTGAAAAAAAAAAAAAAAGAAAAATAATAAAATATTGCTAGGTTAGTTGCTAAGATACTGCCCAGCCATTCAATCACTCTAAGTTCAGCTTTAGTTCTTTACATAAGTACTGCAGCATATTACATGGTGTTTTTTCTTTGTCAGTATTGCTATATATGTGTATATGTATGAAAGTTTGAATTGTGTGAAAGACATGTAAAGGACTATTGTGCAGCATTGTGTCTCTTGAGCAGGCAGCATATTACATGGTGGTGTTTTTGTCACTGTAATTGCCTGAATAAACCACAATTGCCTATTTTCAAGAGATCACTCTCTGATCATGCTTTTTCTTTTGCAACTTTATGCTCGGGATAGAAATTGCCTGTCTTTAATAGACCACACTGTGTTGCAGTGATTTCACAACCAGCACAATGCAGAAATAAACTGGTAAACTGGTTGTTTTTTCAGGGCATCTCCATAGATGTTCCTATGCTCATGAAAGGACTCGTGTCAGGGAAGGAATGGATCAATCCAACAGCCTTTGTTTTATTCTGAAGATCTTTGCCGAATGCTCATCTTGCTCAATTTTTGTCTGAACTTGTTGGAAGTTGTCTACTTCTCTCTCATTTGGAAATCCTTTTCCACTGTGTACCCACCCATGAATGGTTAGGTTTAGGCTTCAAACATAGGTAAGGATTAATGTACATAGTTAGGCCTAAATGTTACAAACTGTACATCTGTTACAAAAAGCTAAATAGACTTACATTTTTTATATTTAAGCATTTTGATTCTGGCTATGTCACGAGTGCTGCACGACAGAAAACAAGATACACTGTCATTTCACAATTTATAATCATGAACTTTAACATTACTGTGTACAAATTGACAAACACACTTGTGTGTTCTGGTGAAACTGGACTGTTATTTCACACAGTCGTTAATTTTTTCCTAAAGAATTTACTCTTTCTTGCTGGAGAACAGCTTTTGTGTCAGGTTTGTCCCTCCAGCACCTCACATAAAACTTGAAACCTCACATATTTTGAGCGATCAAGAGGTTTTTCTTCTGCCTACAGGCTTTCACTGCAAACGGGTTTTCAATCTTTGTCACACTCTCCAACCTGCTGACTTTGAACAGTAACTCTCCATGCACCCATTGCACCTTTATTTATTTTTTATATATATATATATATATACATATTGTCTGCTCTGAACAATGCCCATTAAAAGATGTTTTCTTGGCTTAACTACAGAGATGGTACTCACACATAACCGTAAGAAAAATATTCCCTGAAGCCAGGACAACCTTCTCTCTCGTTGCACGGTCGTAAATGCCTACGTGGCATTCATATGGGCCGTTGTCTGAGATCCGGACCTCTGGGAGCCTGTAAAATACAAAAGTTACTTTGTGAGATGATCCCAAACATTTATCTATATGTCAATGAAGAAGCAAAACATTTGAGTGTTAGTTTAAACTGATAAAACATACAAATAAGAAATAAAAACTGGGTATTTTATGACAGTAGAATGAAAACAGGCTAAATTTGCATCAATCATTTTAACACTCAGTATACTGGAATATATTGAGTGTCTTCTGATAAAGTGTTTCCTAATATGACATCACACATGGGTATCTTGTTCTGCAGCAAATGATAACATTGAGGACTGCAACAAGATGAATACCCCCCTCTACACCCTCCCTTTCCAAGGTATAAAAAAAACTGCTGTACACAGAAACAGCAAAAACACATGACGTATTGTATAAAATTTCTATCAAGTGCTTACCTTAAATGTTACACAATGCAATTTTTTAACTTTCTATACAGAATCAGCATATAGGCAAGGCAAGTTTATTTGTATAGCACAATGCAACGACAGGGTGATTCAAGGTGCTTTACAGAAACATTGGCAATTCAGAAAATTGGAAGCTTAATTTAAATTAAAAACATGAGAGAAAGGATAAAAAAACATGATCAAAAAGATGCAGATTTGGACTTTAAATAAAAACCATTGAAATGCAGCAGAGAACAGGTGGGTCTTTAACCTGGATTTAAAAAAATGAGTGTTTCAGCTGATCTGAGGCTTTCTGGGAGTTTGTTCCAGACATGTGGAGCATAGAAGCTGAATGCAGCTTCTCCATGTCTGGTTCTGACTTTGGAAATGGATAAGAAACTGGATCAAGATGACCTCAAGATTCTGGTAGGTTCTGAGTACTGAGTCAAGAGGTCACTAATGTATTTTGGTCCCTAAACCATTCATAGCTTTATAGACCAGCAGCAGAAGTTTAAAGTCTATTCTCTGAAAAAAAGAAAGCCAGTGTAAAAACCGCAGAGCTGGAGTGGTATGGTCCACTTTCTTGGTCTTAATGAGGACCCGAGCAGCAGAGTTCTGAATAAGCTGCAGGTGTCTAATTGATTTTTTGGTAGACCTGTAAAAACACTGTTACAATAATCAAGCTGACTTAAGATGAAAACATGGACTAGGTTTTCCAGGTCCAGCTAAGACAACAGATCTTTTACCCTTGATATATTCTGAAGGTAATAGTAAGGTGACTTTGTGATTCCCTTATTGTGTTTTTCAAAGTTTAGGTCTGAATCCATTAATACAACAAGATTTCTGGCCTGGTTGGTGTTTTTAGGTAGACTGAAGCTCTGTGGTGACCTTTAATCGTTTCTCTTTGGCTCGAAAGACAGTCACCTCAGTTTTGTTTTTGCTTAACTGAAGAAAGTTCAGACACATCCAGTCATTAATCTCCTTAATGTATTTACCAAGAGCCTGTACAGGCCTTGGTCTCCTTGTGGCATTTTAATATATATCTGTGTGTCATCTGCATAACTATGATAACTTATTTAGTTTTTTAATGACCTTTTAATCAGTGTAGTGCAGTGCCAGAGAGGCCCACCCAGTTCTCCAGTCTGAGTAATATATTGTGATCAACTGTATGAAATGCAGCACTGAGATTCAGTGAAACTAACACTGAAATTTTTCCATCGTCTGTATTAATGTCATTAATGACTTTGGTCAGAGCAGTGTCAGCGCTGTAGTGCTGTCTATAACCTGACTGGAAGACATCATAGCAGTTGTTTTTTGTCAAAAATTCATTTAACTGATGATTTTTCTTTTCTGGAAGATTTGAGATAGGTCTGCAGTTGTTTATTTTTGTCTTGTCTAGATTGTCCTCTTTTAACAGAGACTTGATTACAACTATTTTCAGAGTCTCTGGGAAGATGACCAAAATTAAAGTCAAGTTCACAATCTGATCTGGCTCCAGAGTCCTTGAGACCTTTTTGAAAAAAGCTGTCCAAACAGCAAGAAGATGAGTTCAGCTGTTGTAAGATGTCCTGTGTCAAGGTGTTTGAATCGTTTTTTAATGAACACAGTATATTTCTGAACGTGCTATTGATGAAACAACTGCTTGTCTAATTTTCAGAATTTTGTACGCGAAGAATTTGGCTAACTCATTGGAGGCCTGAATAAAGTTCAGGTGCTATTGACACAGGAGGGTTTATCAACCTGTCAACAGTAGCAAATAAGGCCTGAGAATTATGGCAGTTTTTACTAACAATAAGACTTCCTTGTATTCACCAGTTGTAAATAATAGGAGTAAAGTTTCTCTTTATACATGCCTAAATGAACCTGATTTATTTTCTTTATTTCTGGCTTTCTGGCACTCTCTTTTTAATTTTTCACCAGCTTGAAATGACTCAATGCAGACTCCATATAGACAACAGCAAGATTTTTAAATAAACTAACAGCTTTAATGTGATTTAAGCTAAATACACTTGTGAAAGATTTAATCTTTGTGTAATAATGCATTTATGGCCATGACTAATTCAGAGAAACACAAAATGCAAAAGCAAATAATTATCTATTCTCTAAATTAATGTAGAGTTCAAATAAACTGAATCATACAGACATTAAATTTATCATTATGCACACAAAATCATATAACATACAGCATAATGATGTTGTGTATTAACATTACATTAAATATTTTCTATTTGATAATGTTTAATATTTAATATTTATATAATTAACTCTCTTTTTTTTAAAAAAAAGAATTACAAAACCTTAACTTATTCTTCTTTCTTTTGTTTTTAACACATGTTGTTAATCAACAAAAAATCTAACTAATTATAATTCTGAAAAAAAAGAAAAAGAAGTGATTTTGGGAAATGGTTTTAACGTCTTTTTCTGTATATTTACAATATTATTTCCACAAAATTTTCCATAGAGACAACAGCCAACAATTATTCAGTCTGTGACATGGATGACCATTTTTAAGAGCAGTAGGGGGCACACTCTGATTATCACTTGTGACAGAGAAGTCAGACATGGAATACAAAGTGAGACACCACCAGTCACTTTTAGCTCATGTGATTTATCCCACAAAAAAGGAACAACTGTCCTTGCCACCTAGGTGTTTCAGAAGGGGACCTCTGCTGGAACAGTTCGGGTGCTCACAGTAGTAATGTTTTAATGGGTTCAGCTCAGTGTTTGTGTGTGATTGTGTGTGTCAATGTATTTGTTTGAGGCAATGTAGTTCACTCTTTTAGACAGCAGACAAATCTGTGCAGCAACCAAAAATATGTCAACAGTCTCAATCCAGTCATGCATGATGTATGTTTTCAGACTAACTCCTATTGTGTTTTAAATCTACAGCACATTGTAAATATTCAAAGACTTTAAACACATAAATTTAATCTTATGCATCCGTCTATTTTTTTGTATATGTGTATTTTGCTTAAGTGTAATAATATATTTGCATGTCTTGTTTGTGCTGGTAGCCTATCCGCTGCAAAATCCTTATGACTAATTTCGGGTTCATCATCAGTCTCAGCAGGGTTATCAGCTGCTTGAAGGCTTCAAAAGCATTTAATGGAGACATATGAAATTTAAATAAAATTCTGTGACTAGTGATTTCATAATTTGTTTGGCAACACACTGACAGCATGATATTCCAAAGTAATTAGCTAGCAGACTCATGTCATTCTTTATGTTGAGCTGGCAGTTCGTTGCACTGTTGTCTTTCACACGTTCGTCTGCATCAGTTTTGCTGGATCACCTCGTTACACCTTTGACTGTGTATCTTCTCTTTTTGTAAATGATTTTTATTGCTATATCAAGGGAAGTAATGGAAAGCTGAAGCCATGAGTGCGCGGTTACATCCACCTTTGACAACTTGGGTAGGGAGGGGTTGCTTCCAGAGGCATCCATCAGCTTTAAAACAATCCTGATTCTGTACTTACTGTAAAAACATCTGCAAGTTGAGCAGTTTAATTCAAACATTGCTTGTTTAAATAGCTCATTTTCATTTTTATTATTTATTTAACCAGAAAACCGGTCTAACCGTTAATCAGCCGACTAGAAGATCCCGATGGGCAGCTCCATTAGAGTCTTACATTTAGACTTTGCAGGTAAACTGTAGAAAGGCATGGAAAAGATCAGACTTCAGATTCCACCCTGCTGAGCTTTTTCTTTAAATCCATATATGTTATTTTCTTTGTTTTTAGCTGTTTTTTTACATTTTAAATTAATTTGTAAAACCTCTAAAAATCCTCATATGAAAAAGCGAGAAATTGTTGAATGTTTCAGTCCCAAGCAAATGTTTGGAAAAAGCTAAGTAAATTCAACAAAGGGTGTGTACCTCCAAGATATAAAGAGGGGTTTTCTCCTCCAGCACTTCCTTCAGGGATAAGCATAAAACAAGCAAAGTCTTTCTTCTTTTTCTTTTTTCTCCCACCACAACAGAGCAAAAATGATGAGAATAGCACAGTAAATCTGACTCTGTGCTGGTGGATGGGGGTGGGGTAATTGGCTTTGTCCTGGGAAATGCTGATGTAGCCCATTGCTTTGTTTTAACAAACAAAACTGTGGTTCAGTTATCCACAATCCAGAGTGCAGCATTCATGGATCCAAATCAAGACAGAAAAGAAGGATCCGAGAATAAGAAAAGAATACAGAAATGAGATGATTTGAGGAGCAAAAGTACAGCCAGAAGATTGGTGAAGTGTCCACAAAGAACTCCAAATTCACAACATTTTCATTATGCTGCCTCTTTCTGAGGTTCTCTCCAGTTTGACAGTAAGACAAGTCCATCAGAATTCAGAATGTGAAAAGAGGAAAGGTTATACTCCTAACATTGAAACTTCTGTTAAATATTAAGAGTGAAGGAATTAATTTTTCAGCACCCACCCTAATCTTTGATGCCAAGCATTTTCAGAGGTGCCAGTCCACTGGGAATTTGTTCAGAGAAATGGAACATGTGACTCTGACAGTATTACAGATCATTGGATCATTTTATGCTTTTTCAATTTTAATCTGCTAATCTTTGAAATCTTCATTAGAATAGATTCAGCCTTCAATTTCAAATTATGTGTAAAGTGATTTTCCTCAGTTTAATAACTGCAATTTCCCAAGTAAATCAGCAGTAGCATCAACTGTGCCACACAATTAAATGCATGGCTCACTTCTAAAGAGCATTTACACATTTAATACATTTCCTGTTCATAATGTAACAGAAAATTGTCTATTCCATATTTTATTCTTCATTAATAACTTAATTTCACCTTTTTGTTGTGCTTTCCTTTAATATCTAAACATTTTTATATGCTTGATTGTTTTAAGACAGCTTCTAATTCACTGTCCTTCAATGTATGGAGAAATTATGGATCATATCAATCACATGCAAACATGCACATTAGCAAAGTCACAAGGTAGATACTTGAAGGAGAAAAACAACCCTAAAAATTAAAGATGTCTTTTCCCCCAAGGCAAGAAAATAGCATAAATGAACAATTCCAAGCACACAAGATTAAACACACTGCAAAACCCTCATATGTACACCAAAACACAGCCATACAGAGTAAGGATCAATAGTAATGGGCCCCCATGGAGGTGCAGCAAAAACAGCACACCGCAAAAAGAGATCGATCCTCCCCTAAGAGATGGAGCTGAGAGCTCTTTCCTGTTTTGTAGGCCTTCCTCCAGAACTCATCCTGCCTGCAAATGCAAACAAATGCCACTGCCTAGATGAAGAGTGAAAAAGAGCAGTCTTGACAGAGAGGCTTCTGATAGCTCTTCCAGTCAAATTCTGCATCAAATTAACTAGCACATTGTCAGATACTCTTTCTGGCCTGAATCATTTTGGGTGAATGGGTAAGGACTGGCAATTGCAAGTCACTCTGCCCTCGATGAAAAGCAGAGACAAACAGCCTTTTGGAGAAGATTCCAAGTGAGGTGTGTAATCACCCATGTTTCCTTAAAGAATAAGCATGAAACAGAATGACGAGGATAAAGCTGGGAATATGTGAGTAGCAAAGGAAGTGTGATTGGGTTTATGCTCCCTGCTTCTATTAGAGTATGTGCTGATGTAGCTCATCTTTTTGTTCTTATCAACAAAGCCATAATTCTGTTGTTTGCTATCACTGCATTCATGGATTCCAAAAGCACACATATACACAGCATGTAGCGATAAAAACGTAGGATACAGGGATTACTGAAGGAAGTAAGGTTCTACAAAGAAACCACACAAAGACGACTTTCTGCTGATTACAGTAGCTCTACATCCCCAATCACTGTGCATTAAATAGGTTATGCATTACTAATTATTCATTGCCAAGTTTAAACCTAAAGACTTATTACAGCCATGAATATTTCTTACTGTACCTGCTCAAATACTTCTCTTTTATACCTGAAAATAATACTGGTAAAATGATCCTTGATTTCCCCATCGTATTTAATTTTTCCCCCTTATTTTTTTAACAAGAATGTCTGTGTGTCTCTCACTCTCCATAGTTACCAGATGATGGATATATTTAATACTTTTGGACTACATGCCTGATTTTGCATGGCTCTGAATTTGCTGTGTGGCAATAAACGTGCAATTCTATCCATTTATCCATCTATTAATTTTCAGTGTGATACAAAGGAATTAATGTGACTGCGGGGAACTTTGTTCAACTCTAGCAACACTTACTCACTCCTGCTCTGTTCTGCAGTCTCATAGGTAAGTCTGGACTATGTCTGGCCTCCCAGCCTGCCCTTCACCATATTCTGGACCATTCCTGTGGCCTTGTTTTTAAAGTTCTTCTACCTCTTTCTTCAGTTTTCATCTTCTGACTTCCATTTAAAGTTCAGAATTGTCATGTCATGTTTAACCTGCCTCTGTTCCAACAATGAATTGTGTGAAGAAACACTGATGCTTTTCAGTTCTCCACGGAAACAAAAAATGTAATTTTTCATTGGCAAAATAAACATACTGATTGTTTCTTCTATCCCACAGAGACAAGACAATACTTGACCAAAACACAATATCTTCTGCTGAAAGATAAGCTCTAAATGATATCTTTAGCCCTTGCTTACGTCTTTGTTCTGTGTAATCACAATCAGGGCCACTGCTAAACAATTTGGTGCCCTAAGCACAACGGCTTTGTGGTTTTGAATTCTAAAATGTATAAAGAGAGAGACTTTCTCACAAAAAAAATCGTGCCATGTGCACTAACACAGCCAAAATAACATCCAGACTTTTTTGCCAAAATGGACAGAAATGTCCACAGTGATGCATAGTTTGATGTTCTCTCAATGCTCTCAAAGTAAACTTTCAGATGCAGCCCAAGACCAGTAGCACCAGTATCACAAAATCACACCATTAAACTGTTAGAGACAAGAAAAATTCTCAAAAACTGAACAAAGCTCATTTTGCATTAACAATGCCACCAGACATGAAATAGAAATATAGAATCAACGTAAATTTACCACAACCAAAATAATAAAAAAAATATTTTTACAGGTTTCTAATATATATATATATATATATATATATATATATATATATATATATATATATATATATATGTATATATATATATATATATATATATATATATATATATATATATATATATATATGTATATATATATATATATATATATATATATATATATATATATATATATATATATATATATATCAGGGCAAAGTCAGAGCACCTTTGTCTGTCAAACTCTAGTTTGAGGCAAAATCTAACAGAACAGACCACCAGAAGATTGGTGGGTGGGACAGACTCTAACTGTCTAGGTTAATCATTATCAATAATAAACAATCAATATATTTGCATTATTCATATAGGTCAACATAGTTTATATGGTAACAGTCTGGGCAGTATTACAGGTAACTGTCATGTTAAAGATTGTTACTGAGCTCACAAAATCAGTTAATCTGAGATAAAAATATTCAGTTACTGTTGTAATGACATTTACAGAGTGTCATTGAACATTCCAGATGCTCAATCAATACAGTGAATGATGACACATCTCATTTAAAACCTGTAATTGGCTGGAAGTTAAAGGAGGCGGTTCACTCGTATTTTCCATTTGTGTTTGTGTGTGAAGTGGATGGTGTAAGTCAATACGGCTCATGTTACAGCTGTTAGCGGCTAATAATCAATGCTTTTTGTTTGTTTGTTTTGGGTTAAGGTTGCTGCGCCCCACAATAGTCTGTCTTCCTGTTAATAAATCGACAGCAATACTGGATCACACTTGACCATTCAGAAGGCTTTAAATTATGTAACTTTACATATGCAGTGATTAAGATTATGATAAATTGTGAGCCTGATTTTATTCATGATGCACGTGGGAGCAGAATCTCTGATTACAGTATTTTATTTTATTTAACTACAAATTTCAGAAAAACACCAAGCTCAGTGTTCGTTTAAGACTGAGGAAAATAATATAATTTGCAAGTTTAATTAAAACATAGTTAATATGTTTTAATTCAATTATATTTCCCCCAAACAAATTTTAGAAAGCTATTTGATTGTTGGATTTATTATGTTCTTCAATTTAATTCAAATAATTATTTGTGTATGAGTGCTTCCTGGATTCAACATAATACTTAGCTGAGGTGCTTTTCAGATAAAACTTTGAATGTCAAAAAGACTCCATAGAACTCGCCTTTAAATATGATATATTTTATCTTTATGGCATAGCCACAGTAACTGAAATATGATTAAGTCATTATGTGTTATCTTTAAAGACAACTGCCTTGGAGTCCTTTTGACATTATACAATTTAAATTATTGAAAGACTAAATAAATTGGCTTTTTAAACTCCATGAGATTCTTCAGGTTTGACATCATTAATAAGTGTTTTGGTTTCAGCAAATGTTTATTTAGTTAAAAAATGTTTTGGGCTGGTAGGTATACAAGCATCTCAAGCATCAGCTAAATCCAGTTGGAGAAAAATAAATCTTGAACATGTTTTATTGCCATTGAGAGGCACAATGAAAAAGACAGTTTTACATCAGAAGGACTGCATGCCTCTTTGTACCAACCCACCCACACTGTAACACTTAAACATACATTTTTCAAAATGTCTCTGTGACAGGGTAAACTAAACCCACAGATGGCCTTGCTACATTCATCTTTTGTGACAAATTTAACCAATAATAATACAAAACAATGTCAACAATTTGAGCTTGAATTCTGCAGGTCCTTCTGAGTTCCAGCTACAATTCATCTGTTTTTTATATATTTATTTATTTAAATCTTACAAGGACTAATCTATGTGTTGGCACTCGAAGTTAAAAAAAAAACTTTATGGAAGATATAGTGTATTTCAGCATTAACTGTTATATAGTAGGATTTATGACAAGGCTTTGTATTTACAATACGATCGTGATGGTGGTGACGAGATCACTTTTCTAGGTATTTTAATACAGTTGCAGGTGCAGGCAGCATCCAGCTAATCTCTTTGTGTGTGTTTCTTTCTTCTCACCTTACTGTATGTGTGTGTCAATGTGTGGGGGGTCATGTAAGCTGTTTGTATGTGCATTCAAGTTTTCATGTTGGTGTATATCTGAGTGTGTACAGCTTTCTGTAGCGATGATGCCTTGTCTCCCAAAGGGATAGTAGGATTGTCCAGATAAATCATCTTCAGCTGGGCAACCTCACTACATGAAAATAGGGAAAAAGAAAGGAAAAAAAGGAAGGTATTCAAGAAGCTATGCACATAAGCTGAATTTATAAAACGAGGAAACAAAAGAATTTGGATGGAGATGCGATGAGATGAGATGAGATGAAAAGAAATGATGAAAGTGGGTTCATTACAGAAGAATGCAAAGTGTGAAGAATTCTAGTTTTGAATGAAGAGTTACTGTAGGTGCAGTGCATAGCCAGCACTTCCTTTGTAATGCTGAGCATTCAGATCACGGCATCTGCAGCAGGAGTAAAGCCAAAACAGAGCGCAGGGAAAATGAGGAGATGGGTTGCCAACCATATTGTTGAGCCCTGGGGTTAAAGAAAGCCGTCCCCTGGATGGATGGATGGATGGATGGATGGATGGATGGATGCATGGATGGATGGATGGATGGATGGATGGATGGATGGATGGATGGATGGATGGATGGATAGATAGATAGATAGATAGATAGATAGATAGACAGATAGACAGATAGACAGACAGACTGGCACATGTTTATCACCATGATGATGAAGGGATGGGCAGCGCTACCATCCTGGTTTAAAAAAAGCAACAGTCTGGCCAGATGTTAACTAAATCTGTAACGCTGCATCCTCTTTTCTGAGATGAAATACTGATTAGAATTTTCCACTGTTTCCTGGCTGGATGCTTTAATACACTGACCCCATCACCCTGTCACTTCGGTATGGCGTTATTGAACCATCAGCAGATGGCTGTGAATGAAGTTTTGTAGCATTGAACTGGAGTTCCATCCTGGTGTATTAATCTACCATCAGCTGTATGTTTGAATAAACAGTGAGTTTAATGTTTGACAATTAACCAGGGCTGCTAAACAAATCAAGCATAGGAAGAATTAATTGAGAAGTAATCTTGCCGTTTAATTAAATTTAGATTTGAGGCTTACCGAACAGTTGATTGGTACACAAGGTCTTCACGTCTGCGGTAGTCCTCCATATGAGAATAATTAGTATTAAACATTGCATCATAGGTGAAGATTTTCTGCTTGATGGTGCCACCATCTGTGACCTGTGAAGAAAAAAAGATAGCATTATTAAGGCAATTCATCTGCTAACGAATGGGACAGGTGCTCTCTTTCTATCCTAAGAGCTTCACCTTCTATATACTGTTATCCCATGGCCTGGAGTGTAGATTGCCCTCCTGCCTGCAATTACCTTATTGATTCATGATAAACTCAGTACTAATAATGACTAAAGCGAGGGATTTAAAACCTGCTGACATGATAACATCACAGAGCCAATCTTTCAGGTGCCTGCAGGTTTGTGTTCATTCACATGGTTAAATCTTAATGAGGACTGACACACTGCAGCGTTCCTTGTGTGTCAAGGAGTCTGCTTTTTGTAATGGCATGTGACGAGATACTACAGAGATAATGGGATAGAATATTCAAACACTGGTCTCATCTCTATGTTTTTTTTTCCTTCTTCTCGGCATGGTATATGATTGAGTAGTTCTTTCCTCTCTAATATTCACAGCGGTGTTAAAGTCACTTAGCATTTGAATGACTGTGATTCCTCCTCTCTTCAGAAGCTAGCGACAGCCATAAAGGAAAACGGGTGACAGGATTTTAATGGAGCCACTAATACTGCTTTGAGGAAGAAAATTGTTGATGGGCCCCTCTTCCATTTGCCAGGGAAGATGCTATCATTTTGACTCAGCCCTTCAGCAGGTAAACAATGTCAAAGCACATCAGGATTATTCCGTATAATGTATAATGTACACATGCCTCACAAAGACACAAAGCCAAATTGCATTTATATGTGCAAGCGATTGTTTCTCTTGAATGTGACAACTCACAACTTCTTGCCTCAGGAGAAGGCATGCTGCCTTAGGCTTAGCTTGTTAAATAGAACTGCACAGGGAGTTGACAATAAAAAAACAAAAAAACAAAAGCAGGTGTACGGGAATTAATTACATTTGCCACTTTTTACAAATAAGCTCCTACTGGGTATATTGTATTTCAGCTTTCTCTTTTTAATCTGAATAATGTTAAATCTGTTTAAAATATTCAAATTGATTAATTTTACATTTAACACATTTGGATAACAAATTATTTGACACCATTTTCAATGAGCCCATGCACACAGATGCCATTGATAACCTTAAGCAACAAAGTAATTTGTAAACATTTACATTTGCACTGAAATGCACTTTTGGGCTTGTTTTGTGAGCATTAGGATCTAAACTTGGAGGAACACTTGAAAATAAACATCACTGTCCTGAGTTATTATTTCTTTCATAGTAGGTAATCATGTCTGCAATTTTTCCACTGGTTAGGTTAGTGTAAATGAACACAAATGTGTGTAGACCTATGCACAATCACTGAAGCAACCAGTCCTCATGCAGACGTCTGGGTTTCACATTTGAAGTTAATGGTAGAAACAAGTGTGTTTATTTTGTTGTATATAATCCCCGTGATTGGTGTGCTACAGCCACTTTATGTGAGTCAACAAAAAATGGCAAAACCATAGATCTTTTTATAGCCAGGAGCCAGCAGTTACATGTTTAGACATTAAAGCTCATGGGCAATTATCCAATGAACCTTTAAAAAAGCTATTTCCTCTGAGAGCTGCACATCAATGGCATGGATTTAGTTAAAACCATATTTCTAAGTTCTTACTATCATGATGGCATGAATGTAGTTGGAGGTATAATAGTGAGCTTTATTAATGCAGTCATTCATAGGACCACCTTGAATGTATTTGTGAGGTAGGCTTAATTTAATAAATCTTAGATGAAGATGACATATTATTAAGTGTAATTGGTTAATGAAGGGGGAAAAAAGAGAACAGTTTGATCACAAAAATAAAAAGAGAACTTCTATTACTCTTAATTAAAATAGAACTGAGCAGCAAAAACTTTGGTGAGCCATATTGGAAAAAGCAATGCACTCTTAGAAACTCAATATCCTTCCCATCCTCCAGGAGAAAACACAGCCAGTTGGAAATACACCTCATGAAAGTTTCTTAGCCTTGTGAATTACTTTTATATCTTTCTTGCTTTTTTTTATTTTAAGATTTTATAAAATTGTTACCCCAGAATGTGTGTAGCATGCTCATAATCCAGAAACAGATGGAACTACTTGGATACTAATACTGTGGCGGCTATAGCTCAGGAAGAAGAGCAGTCGTCTTTTGACCGGAAGATAGGTGGATCAATTCCGGGCTTCCATTGACTACATGCCGAAGCGTCCTTGGGCAAGACACTTAACCCCACGTTGCCTCCTGATGTGCCTATCGGGGTGTGAATGGGTCAATGTGATAAGTAGTGTAAAGCGCTTTGAGTGGTCAAACTGCCTGGAAAAGCGTTGTATAAGTACAAGTCCATTTACCAAGTCCATTTTACTTCAAAAATATTTTATAAACACTTTCCCAAAAAGCTCACTTTTACTTCACTCCTAAATTCCAACAGTCACAATATTAACAAATATGATCTGATTATATTCCCTAAAGCATTGAGCAGCCTTGGACATATCTCTTGTTTTCTCCATTTTCACCGTTAGTCCAATCCAACAAGCATTACAGTTGCATCTTTCATCCCTTTGACAAACCTGTAGGATGAGCTTTGGGTCAGAAATTCTGTATTTTCCAAGGACTGGAGAGAACATTTTGGCCATAGCCATGTCTTCTTCATAGTCCCCTGACTTCATTGAGCCCTTTTTAATGTGTCCACCTCTTAATGAAGGCTGACCTGTAAACCCCTGTGTAATAAATCTGAAAGAATCTGCACATCAGTGGATGTCCCCACACGGGGACCTGGTTGCAGTATAAAGAACTGACTATAAAGGAATAGAACAGTGAAAAGGGAGAATGAGTGGGTGGGGAAAAAGAGACCCAAACTGTGCCAAAATGGCTTTACAAGAGGGAGCACAAGAGGGAGATGAATATTCTTTGATTGCAGAAAAGCACCATTGGGGAAGCAAAGCTTTGCTACAATCGCTTTGTTGAATCCAGGCCATGCAATGCATATGAGGCACAGAGGCATCAAACCCCCACAACACTCAGCCATCAGGAGATATGAAAAGGCAAGTATGGGTGGTAAAGTAAGCTACTCTCCTCTTGTCTGCATTGTGGTATATAATGAATATTGGCTGAGGGAATACCCAGCAGGGGAAAGAAGAGACCACTACAGGAAGCTGACAATTGGGTGAGTATAAAGTACTCAAAACACGGTCCCAAGCCTCTCTTGAGATGTGATAATGTCAGGATCTTTTAGAGGGTGCCTTGCATTTTTCCTGGCCATCCAGCTGAACTGCCCTTCTAATGAAACCCCCTATCATTGGGGTCAGATTAGGACTGGGTCTCAGGGGTTAACCAGAGCACTCCTCTTTCTGCCTGTCTGGGGTGGACCTATTTATAGGCTGCAGCTGCATCAGCAGCCGATGGAGGAAATTCTGCTCACACACTGCAGGCCAACTATGAGAGATTCAACCTGAATCTTGCTCCATGATTTCAGGCAAAAGCAGGAGCATTATCTAACTTGTTAAGAAAAACAGACTAAATAAATTAAACTAAATAAATTCTGAAGATATCGTGGTCTCTTTCTTTAAAAATATTGAAATCCATTTTGTTTTGGTATCATAAAAATACAGAGATTATTAAGACTAATAACATTTTATCATAAAAGTAGATTATAATGATTTTTATGTGACTTTATCAAGTATTTCTTTGTGGTCAGACTCTACAAGTCTTACACTTCCACAGGACAGTAGCATGACTTCCAAAATAATGACTTAAGATTTCTTCCCATTGAGTCCTTCATTTAAAAGACTCAGCCAACCAGCAACAAAAGAAATGATCAGAGCATTTTCAAGAACCATGTTCATTCATACCCATGCTAATTTGCCTAATATTATTATCTCACAAAGTATCTTTTTGAAACATAGACTTAAGCTTTGGTGGACATTTTCTCATATATAAAGTTTGTAAAATTGCTGTATGCATAAGCAAAATGAATTCAAATTAAGACCTTCTGTCCCAGAGCAAGCCCTAGCTTCTTATCATTCCAGAAATCTAATTACTTATGGTTTGAATATGTATTCTGTAGTTGAAAATAATTTTTTTTCCCAACATAACTGATTGGCTTTCATCTATGGCACACTTTTGTTAGTGAATTGTCCAAATCTGGATGCATCTCAGTGAAGCAAACATGTATAAATAAATTAAATAAAGAGGTTCGGGTCTACAAAGATGGGAAGAAAACATAGGCAGCCATAAAAAATGTAATCTTGAAGAAACAAACAAAAAGCTTTGATAGACATTAAGTGGCAAGCACGGGGCATCACTGTACCTTTAAAATACTGCAACAGTCAGGCAAGGAACAGCACTGCACACTAGCAAGCATGGCATGTGTGAGGTATAGGAGCATTAAGGTACAACAATAATGCACCATGCCCCTGTGAGGTAACAGATGAAATTTGGTGTTATTGCTTTTATGGCTTACAAAGTATTATATACTGGGGGCAGTATGGAAGAAAGTGGTGAACCTAGAGTGTAATAAACCAACCAATATACTATGCAATAGGATAAAAGTGCAGCAAGTATTAATTTTATTAGTCTGCGGCACTTAAAGCTGCCAAATGTCAGCAAGGGGAATGCTGAGGTGCTGATATGGAATGCTGCTGACTGAAAAAGTCCAGAGGTGAAAACTACATTTTTGGAACTAATATATACTGTTGATCTTCATCCTGTAAGCAGATTCAACATGCAGCAATGGTGGTCCAGGCTCTTAACCTGTGAGTTTACGGATCTGCATGCTGTGCTTCCCTACTGGCTGCTGAGTGACAGAGGATGTGGTTAAAGGGATTTCATGCTTCAAATGACAGGCTCCCCTCCTCCCTCTGTCTGTCACTACTCTCAGTGGGGGAGCACAGCTAATTCAGGCTGGGCGATAACTGATGATACAAACATATACAGTACCTTTGATGCACAGACAGGCTCATCTTGCAGTGCTATGTGAATTTAAACAGATGCTGATTTTGCAGTAAACGTGTTTAGCCATCCCTGCATAGAAACAGGGGTTCAAAAGTCATGACAGGCTTTAACATAAATACAATGTGATTTTTTTTAAGACTAACATACTTTTTAGCATAACTTATTTTGTTTCATCATTTCCTCTTAAAATATGAGACACTTTGGCTAAGGCTAAGGCAAAATGGTTTCTCATAAGAATCCTTCATTGTTAGTGATACATCATATACCTGGTATTTGGCAGAGTGAGGTTAGCCATACCTAATAAAATGAGAATTTAAGTTTAACTGTGTTTGTGAAACTTATGTTTTCAATGAATATGACTGCCTATATCCATACACGGAGAACAAAAAAATGCAGCACCATCATAGTTGTTATTTTACCTTGCATGTCAGCATCACTCTGCTGTCTGGCATTTTGATACATTGCAGAGTGCAAGCAGGTTGTGATTGGCAGCTGTGGGTTGCCAGATTACATACACAGATTAGGTCCGGGCTTCATGAAAACTGTGGTACCAAACAGGAAGACATCAGCTGCACTCATGCAGCCTGGAGGCAGGTTGACAGTTAGCCACAGGCAGGGTAGAAATTCAGACATCTAAAAGTTAAGCAAGCATGTTACCTAAAATCATTTAAGACTATGCTGAGCAGTGATCCCTATTACGGCTGACAGAAAAGGTGATGGAATCAAACCAGGTCACACTCTGCAGACCGCTTGTCAATAGTTTATTGTTATTGTAAAGCTACAGTACTGCAACATTGCTTGATGTATTTCAGTGCACTTCATTGTTCAGAAAAAGTGTGTGAAAAGGTAAACTGATTTTTAAGTGGAAGTGAAGTGATTGTTGAGTCTAAAAAACAACATCTCATCCACCTCAGCAATTACCACCGAGGTGTCATTAAGCAAAAGACTTCTAACCAAATTGCTTAGAGCAGCTGATGGGCAAACGGCAGAAAACTGCGACTGAGACTGCTGTAGGCAGCCTTAAAATGTTAAGCCCCATGAGTACAACTCACACAGTTGCTTAAAAATGACATTTGTCAAGAAATAAATAAGTTTTTTTTTTTTTTTTTTTTTTTTTTTTTGCAATCAACCCTGTAATCATAACTATGGTTACGAGTTAAAGAAAGACTTTTTTTTCTCTTCTTCCTTCCACATATGAGAAAAAAATAATAACCAAGCACCCACTATCACTAAAGAAAAGTCTTTTATCTAACTTGTTACTGAATAAAGCTTCTAATGACTGCAAGCTTTACAGGCAGACACACAAACAGAGATTGCATAACTTCAGCAATTAGTGACATATTATGCAAAATGGTGACTTCAATCACATATCAAAGAGTTTCATCAAGGACAGACAGGTAATGAGATATAGCACTGAGGGAAGAACACCATTGTGGACACTTGTCCTTAATCTGTTTGATCAATGTTCATTAAAAGACTCAATGTTCGATTATACTGACAATGTCTTTATCAGACACTTGGCATGCTTTTTGAGAACTGGCACAAAAGGAGATGTCAAGGGAAACTTGCAGCTGTGAAGAATACAGAACACAAAAAATTGTGTAAGTCACCATAATTTAGGATTTATATAGAAAAATATATGAATCCGGAGACATTATTTAATTATATTTATTTTCTCAATACATAAATAAATATATATATATAAAATATCACTTTATGCTGCTGTGAAAACCTGATCTGATATAACAAAACCTTAGACAGCCTGGTCATGAAACATGAAATAAGTACAACTATCAGGTACCAAGTTCAGTGGTGGAGGAATAATGTTCATTTCATGTCTTTCTGTCAGATCAGCCTTCTCTTTGACTTTTGGTTGAACCTCTTTTTTGGTTCTTCAGGAGGTTTTACCTCCCATCTCACATAGTGTATTGTTTGGTTTATTACACTTTAGAGCTTCCATTATATCTCCAATTCCTCAGTTCTACCTGGATAGTGTGGAGCTTCATGCTCATAAACTCTTGTTAGGAACGAAAATGTTGTTACATCCACACTTAGAGCTGTTGAGGTAACGTGTGTCATTGTTCTGTCCCACTAATCTGCAGTCATTAAGGTTATGGTCACCTTTAAATTGTTTACATGCCTGACCAGGATGTGAGCTGTTTTAGCCATAAGACTTAAGGTGAAAATTGGTCTGATCCTGATTGGGGGTAGAGTGAGAGTTCTGGAGTCTTGCTTTTCCACCATCCTCCATGCCATCCTTCCTCCACAAATGGATTGTCTAATTCTACATACTTCCTTAATTGGGTGAGAGAATTTGTGTGCAGCACGACAAGTTGTGTGCCCACCAGGACCTGAGCGAATTTGTGTCCACTATGACAAATCTGCTAATTAACTTTCTATTGGTAAGACTTCTGTGGTGCCAGCATGTAATTTCAGCACATTATGTGTACCCACGTTATATAAAGTTAAAGAGGTGATGTATTTCTGTGAGGCCAAGTTGCAGGGAAAGGACTGACAGATTGCAGGGGGTTAAAATGACCAACGTTTGCCAAGGCAGCAAGTTGCACTTGAATGACAAAGTGCATGTAAGAGTTCTAAAAGCAATTTTGTTTTCACTGTTGGTGGAAATAGTGGCTCTAGTTACCAAGAAAATGAAAGAAAAGCTGGGAGATGAACTTTTTTTTTTATAAAGCATGAATTCAGACATGTTCCTGTATCCAACTGGACAATTACAATGAATGGTAAATGTGTTTTTCTAGCCATTTGCTGACCACTCAAAGCAAAGGGCTTCAGTATCCTGTTCAAGGTCACTTTGGCATATAGTCTGGGGAAGCCAGGAATTGATCCCATGACCTGACAGTTGGTAAACAGCAGCTCCTCCACCTGCGCTACAGCCACCCTTTACTTTATGAGATGTAAAGTGATGCAAAGTAAACCGTTTTTACTCAGAGCATTTTTGTGATGTGCAATCACACTGGTCCACCCTCAGAAAAAGATGATTTGGTCTTTCATGCCAAAGTGACCTAATACTTTTTTAAAACTCTAGTTAAGTGATATTATTGACTAAACCCAACCAGAAAATGAAGTTTCCTTATATTGCTGTCAGACATGAATCTCAAAGCAAAAGTGAATGAATGGCTGAAATCTCTGTATACAACTGTGCCATCCACATTCAGACAGATGTCTTACTGCTTTTATGAGTATTTAGTCACACAATAATATTGTTGGTCTTATTCAAGAATGTGAACAAACAATACATTTAGATTTGTTGGAATTTATTCTGTCCCTGATCAGCTGAGTCCTTCGGTTGTGTCAGACTTGTTGGATAGTTTGCTGTTGTGCGTTTAGATCTAAAAGATGGTAAGCATTTGTGCTTTTCCAGGCTTTTCATTCATTTTTACTGTCTCAGTTAGTGTTACTGGGTTAGACCAGGGGAATTGTAAGTCCCAGTGGATCAGCAGCAGGATACATTGGGCAGTGAATGTGCATGCAATGATGTATAGCCACACAAATGTTCCCCAACTGAGAAAATAGGGATAAAGTAAAACAACCCTAAGATGCTAAAGTGATGTGAAGTATATAGCTTTTACTCAAACTGCTATGTAATTTATTATGTTTAAGTAGTTTCAGATGGCAAAAATGTAGCCCTTTGTGGCTCCCTTTCTGAGTAGCTTATAACTTGGCTCCCCTTACCTCCCTGAAGAGTCAGTGAGTTCTAAGTGGAGACTGACTTCTGTCTACCACTCATAAATCCCACTTAATGGGAAAAAAACAAACAAAAACAAAAACAAAAACAAAAAAACATACATTTTCGTAGAGCTCTTTAGACTGCAGGGGAAGAATATAGCAGACAAGTTCAATGCATGTTCCTATATCTGTACAAAAAAATCAAATAAATAAATAAATAAATCTCTTTCATGTTTACCTGACAGTGTTCATTTCTTTACATTTCCCCTCACTTTACCCCACACTTATAACTATTGTTTCCAGTGTCTAAAAATAACAGCTTTATTATCTCCAGGCCCCATCTGATCTGCAGACTGCTGAAGCTTGCATCACCCTGAGCCACTTTGTCCCTGTTACTGCATGAGCATGTTGCTTGATATGTAAATTACATAATACCAACAAATGAGGATGACTGCACTTAACGCTGATAATGTATTGTGTCAAAGTGTATCTTTTAAGCTTGAAATGTCGAATGCATGGAAGCATGTAATCCAGTTGCTGCATATGTGAGTTACTAATGTATGTATGTGTAAGACTGGGGGAGAGGAAGCAAAAAAAAAAAAAAAAAAACATAAAAAAACAAACACCCCATCTTATTCACTCGCAGCTGTGCATCACATAATAATTGCTGAGTGGAATTTTTGTTGCTCATCCGTAACTCCAACATGAATGTGCAGCTGACTGTATGTGTACAACTCTTAAACGCACTCCTCCAGTATTTTTCTAGGGTCAGTTATCGGCCAACAAACTGATAAAAAAGAAGACTGCCATGCTTTTCAAGGTGATGTGCTAAAATTATAAAACTGCACACTGTAACTGTGACTGGTCATTGGTTAATTTAAAGAAATATCTCTCTTTTATTTTTAATTTAAACCTACTTTATGTCCAAAAATAATTAAATTCAGCTATTTTCTGCTTTAGATTACTGATAGATTTGAACTCTCAAGGGCACACAATTTGGAAAACAGATGGTCACATAAGACATTAAGCACCACTTTGGGCATATCAAGCCCTCATATATTTGCAGCTTCACAGTTCTCTTCCTCCCTTTTTTATCTATTTATTTATTTGTTCCTTATCCTTCAGATTACTGGAGTCACCATCTGCATCTGCTAGTTGATGGATATATGGGGAGTGTTATTCACCACATAAATCATAAACCAAGTCATGAGCACACAACCGAATGCTGAATTTGGCAGAATGCTAAAATAGACAAAAGGCTTTTGATTTTTCATGAATTTTATGAGTGAGTTTATTATGATAAAGCCTTTTCTGCCTTCATGCTTTTAGAAAATTTATCACCACAATAGTACTCTGACAGAAATTGGTTGAAAGCAGAAATTCACACAGGGATTACTGTGCAGGGTAATTTTTAAAAAAAGTAAAAAAAAATATATATAAAAAAAAACACACACACACAAAAACGTGCAATTTCATTAGGAAAAAAAGTGGATTTCACACAGTTAATATCAGTACTGCTCTCATTAAGGATAAGGCTTGTAGGATTTACTTTTCATTAATTATAAATTATTTTCTTTATATTCATCTAAAAGATGAAGTGTAAGACATGGGGGGGGGGGGGTAAATGTATATAACTGAAACAAATAGTCCAACAGTATGCATAATGCAAAGTCATTAATTTGCTGACGCAATGTACAGAATAGAGCTCATTTCATGCTTAAATAAAAAATAAAATGTAATCCTTAATGCAGCATGGGCCCTATTTCCATTTTTAATAGGACATGCTTGAGTTGAATTCATGAAGCAGACTCATATTATTTACTCCTAATGCTTGTTTCCAGGGTGACTTTGTCTTTTCTTTTAACTGAGGTAAGTACCGAGAACAAAAATTTTAATTTCCAATAAATGCCTCTGCTTTCTCCTTTTTTTTCATAACTGCTAATCTCATGTTCCACTGCTTTATCTTTTTGTGTTGATGCGTCTATTACATAGGCAGGATTTGACTGTATTGAGATTCCTGAAATGTAGAGTCCATAGTCTATCCTTACTTCACTATCATGCGTAACGACCATGATTAGTCCAGAACTAAAACACTGTTGATATTGGTTCATAACACTGGAAGTGTTTTTTATGTGCAACATTTAATCTATATGTATTAAATGTTTAACTTTTATTGCAATTATTATTATTTATTTTAATTTCTTGTCATTGTATGCTTTGTTTTTATGTTTTAATGGATTTCTATTATAAAGCAGTTTGTGATTTTATCTGTGAAAAGAGCCAGCAAAAAGACTGACTGGGAAATTGGGTAAGAATCTCCAGTCCAGTTCAGAACTGGTTTGTGTCCTACTTGAAAGACTAGGACTACTTGTGTCAATTGATAACTATAGACTTACTCAAACAAAGATGACCTGCAGAGTTCCCTAAAGCTCTATTTTGGGCCCCCTGGTGTTCAGCATCTACATGCTTCCACTAGCTCGGATCATAGAAACAAACTAAATGTTACACCATAATTATGCTGATGGCACTCAGCTTTACTACCGCCTCACCAGGGGACTCTGGTTCCAGAAACGGCTTAAGTACATGCCCTGGCCAAATCAATAGATGGATGTGTCTGTTTCTGCAGCTAAATAAAGATAAGGCTGAAATAATTGTGTTTGGAAACGAGCCAGAAATCTAGCTGTCATTTTGGACTTTAAACTAAATTTTAACAACCATATTAAAGCAGTAACCAAATCTGCCTTTTACCGCCTGAAGAATATATCTAAGTAAGGGACTCAACATGATTTGGAGACACTTCTCATAATGTAATGATGTTTTTGATAGAGGTTTATCTACAATAAATCACTAAGACAACTGCAGCCTATCCAGAAAGCTTCTGCTCATGTCCCCTCAGAGATTTACCTTTGCATACAAGCTCTTTTGGTATGCTGAAAAGCTTAAGCAACAGAAAGAAAAACCTACCCTACTGCAAATGAGTGTCCCCAAATCTTGAGAGTTTCTGTTATCTGTACCTTTTCAATTATTTATATAAAACATGTCTTCAAGACCAACATATGATGACTGTTTTTCCACTTCTGGCAAAGTTAATACAATTTAATTTTGTAGCTCCCTGGATGGACTTGAGTGATGGGCAACATCAGATGGTCAGAGTTACAAATCAAATCTACTTGGTTAGGATTCAACACAGTCAAAGAAGTTAAACACATTCTTTTCAAAATACAAATGTTATTCTCATGGAATGCATTTTTGCTGTTCCCTAACAATCACTAGAACTTGTATTTTTTTCTTATATAATCCCAGGTCATTTTGGGCTGCATGAACTACACCCTATGGGGGATCTGGGAGGAGAACAGTCTTTTAAAAGAGAAAACCAGACTTGTGCACTGAGGTTTGTTAAAGTGAACCATATGTCAGAAGTGCTTTAAAATCTACTTGACATTATGCATGTGCACATTCCTGCCTTTGTGTGGACACAGTTTTAGTTAAAACTGGGGAGTTTTATCCCTCTGACCCCAGTCGCCGAACAGAAGAAGAAGAAGAAGAAGAAGAAAGAACACTCATACTACCTCACGACTGTTGACAGAATGAGTCTCAAACCAAGCGATAATTGGCAATTCTGTCAGCAACTTTAAATTACGTTAAGCACACAAAGTAACTGAATATTTTACAGTAACAAAGTGTATACTGTAAACCTTTTAGTAGTGTTATCAAAATTGCCGTTCTCCACATTGAGAGGGTTTATTTCTAAAGGTCTGATATGTTACAGTCTTGTAGAGGACGATTTGAATGGTAAAAATGTCCTATGCAAAATATCACATACAGTGGAGGAGAGGGGATCCAGGCCCAACATCACCTCAGTGTAAACAGAAGGTCAAATGGGAGAGTAATTCAGGAAATTATACATAATGTGTCTATTAGCAGGGCCATCATGCACCCACAGCAGAAGCCAATTATTTGGTTAAGTGCTATAAATGAATCTGTGCCACATCAATATGTAACCCCCCCCACACACACACACACACCCCACACACACACACACAGACACACACCTCTACACACAAGCCAGAGATGAATCTCCCTAAAGCCATTTAAATTATTGCTCATAAAAAAATAATATTAACTGTAATAATTATAATATAAAGTTATTGTCCCGTGGGAAAATTGACACTGGCACTGTTGACATGAAAGGGTCTCCAAAGGGATAATAGTTCATTTTCCGGTGCAGTACATCAGCTCTGCTCTTCCCTGGAGAGATGTCAAACAACAAAAATGCTTCAAGGGTGAGATATCCGACCTTCTAAGAAAAGCATAAAACAGAAACAACAAGCCTCTTGTCTGACTCGCTGCTTTATAGTTGGGGTTCAGTCTCACCAAGGCAGATTTTTGTGATGTGATGAAATAAAGCAATGTTTCCTGTGTTCCATCCTTACAAGTTTTATCAGGTCTCTAGGCTATGATCACATGAACAAGAAATGGTCTAATTTCCCTTTTTATTTCAACATGTTGCACTTACTGTTAGGATGAGAAAAACCAAACAAAGTTTTAGACTTTGGTGTGCAATTTATTACCGTTACCACTTCCTTTAACCACTAAGACAAGGATCTCAATCTCTGTTCCGTGAAAGTCACTGTCCTCCAGGTTTTAGACGTTTCGCTGCTTCAACAACTGCCTCAAATTAATGGGTTATTGGGCAGAACTTGACATTAAGTAGTTTGATTCATTCAACTTGAATCAGGCGAGTTAGAACAGGGAGACCCTTAAAGCCTGCAGGAAAGTCGCCCTTGAGGACTAAAGTTGGAGATCATTGCATTAGCTCTCAAAACAATAATTATAATAATATAATAATGATGAATAATAACTAAAGAAAAAGTCCATCCAATTGCAGACATGGAGACAGGCAAGTGTAAAGTATCTGGCAAAGAATTAAAGAAACTTGGGCCTGTAATGTGGAGGGGGATAATGACAGACAACATAATGCAGATGTGGTAATCAGTGAACTGGAAACAGGTGTGTGACAGGGGCAGAAGGCCAAATTAACTGGGACAGACAAGGGAATGGACCGGATTAGTTTTTTCAGGGGGTACCCTGCCTCTTGTCTGATGGCTGCTGGAACAGGCTCATGCCTACCCTGCACCCATCAGTATGGTATAGAAAAAGGTTGATTGAATAAGCATTTGGAATGAGAATAAAAGCCAGCATGTTAAAAAAAAACAGAGGATGATCTTTGTGTTTCATCAGGAAGGAAGTGCCTTAAATTTAGCTTTCTTGAACATTCTATTTTATTCTGTAATCTTTCTGATGTAGTATACCATAGTGAGTTATCTCATCTTAAGCTTGTATTTAACATCAACATCTGTGACACACTCACTGGCATCCCATTGGATCAGATCTGTAAATGCACCTCTTGTTGTGATAAGCTACAGAGATGAGCTGGCTCATGATGTGAGGCATAAAGATGACAGAAAACATTTCCCTCCAGGGCCAGAATAGTGCATGTCTTTGCCTTGCATCATTGTTGTTGGTACTGAAATGGACACGAATGCCAGAGTGCCCCACAGTGAGAGGCGTCTGGACAGAGCAACTAATCAGACATGACTTGAGAGACTAGCCGTTCATTTGATCTCTGTCCTTTTTCTCCTGGGTAAATTCTTCTTGCAAAGAGCCATCAGCCACTCTAAAGACAAGGACAAGATACATCTCAGCCCAGCAGTCCTGTACGAAGCACTTTGTTATTCCCATCAAGCTCCTGTACTTGTTGCTCTACTGACATATGTGGTCAGGGGAAGCACATTTATAAGGACAGTTCGTTGGAAAGACACCGGTCTTTACAGTCACCAAGCACAATAGTTTTAAATTTGAGCAAAAACACTTAAGAAAAAAAAATGTTCAGGCATGTCAAGGCATACTTGCTTTTAGCAATGAAACAAGAAACCACAGTAATACCAGACAAAAGGGGGAAAAAAGAACCAGTGAGACTTTGTTATCATCTGGGGAGTGAAGCAGCATAAAACACGTTTTTTTTTTTTAAGGAGGTTTTGGTCATCCGGTGAGGGCTTAGGGATTTCACAGCAGTTTGATGAAGCAACACTGGCTAATGAAGCAGTAGACAACAACAAGACAAAAAAGAAGCCAAGTTCAGCAGAGAAGAATCTGTCTCTTCTTTTTTTCCCTCTCTCTCCTTCCACAAATCTCCTCTCATTAGTTTGTTTCCTTGTGTTCCACACATTGCTTCAAGTCTGCTCCAAGCAAGGGTTGTCAAATGCATGTATAAAAACAAAACAAAACAAACAAAACAAACAAAAAAAAAGACTATTGTTTCCTTACTGAGAAGCCTTGGGAAAATAATTTAGCAGTTACAATGGGACAAAAACCTATACATGGCAAAAGAGAAAGGCAAATCTAAATAATATTCATGTGTTATCTCTGCAGGGGTTAGGAGCTCAGGTCCTTAAAGTCCAAATAATGTATATTTATTTTGTGGAGACACATATTACTTGTGTGATGGAGGTACTAGGAGCCTTTTATGTAGGAACATTTTTCAGGAATGTTTCACAGTTTCTTGATAATAATGAAACAGAAGTCATTTGAAATGTGGCATAAAGCATTTTTTTTGTTTATGCCATAGTTAAGTCATGGCAAAGAAATGTCATGACAAGCTTTCAAAGCTCTTCTACTGTTTGTGCAGTCATTGTGTACCTGCTAAGATATCCGTAAGGAGAAGACTTGCACTTGTGAATTAAGCATAAGAATTAAAAAAAAAAGGACACATCAGGCTCCTCCATCAGGTGTCAAAACAAGAAGCAGAAAATGAGGGAAAGAATTTTTCTATTGATCTTTGGTAACTTAATGAAAAATGTCTGGTATATTGCACTGCTATTTACACAAAGAAAATCATTTTTCTCAAATACTGTGGGTCTACATAGTGAATAACCTATTGTACCAGATGGTTTGTTCATTTCAGAGACATTTAGAAAGTCACTTGCGAAAGTTTTTAGAAAAGGCCAGGCACTTTTGAAACTATGCATGGCAAACGATTGGATGAACCATCTGTTTACTACTGTCCAAACATTAGTGGCTGTGTCAAACTCTAATAGAGACCAGTCCAAAGAAGAACAAACACATCTGTTCAGCTGAAAAAGACTCACTTTTTGTCACTTTTAACCCAATGACCAGAGAGAAACATTGTCTTTTCATGCTTCAAAATTTCAAGGTTTCTTAGGAAATATGCACAAATACCAACCTTATAAAGAAGCAAACAAGCCAGCATTTGGAGGATGAAGTCACAGCGGCTTTGTTTGGAAGATCTTAGTTTGACTCCTGTGTGAAACCTTTACTGTTTCACTTTGCTTTCTTTGAAAATTGTACTTGCAGCCTCATGTGAGTCCACTGAGTTTATATTCTTTTTCTTTTTTGCTTTAGGCAAAACATCCAGGGTTAAAAAAAAAAGAAAATATGGCCCTTACAAGTTCTTAACAATTTTGATGGTCTGCATTTATGTTAAATCCCATTTTGATTTTTCTTTTTTCTTTTTTTTTTTGACCCCTGAAGGCCACTTTCACATACACAGAAAGATTGAGCTTCTTGAACATATATAGAGGGCATATTCCTTATAATTGCATTAATGAGTGCATCAGAGGTAATATAGGCCATAGTTCAAATCACGGGGCAGCTAAGAGGAGCTGAACTCTAAAAAAAAACATGAGAGCACTAAAAAAAACTCCACTTTCAGGTTAAATTTTATCTTATTTTCCACAAGGTTAATTTCTCTCTCCTGAAAATCCCTGTGTAATTCAAACCCTGATATAAGGGTATTTGTTTGTTGATAAATGATACTTTAACATGTGGATGTAGGAAGCAGGGATCCCTCATCAACCCTGTGGCTGGTAGTTGACGTTTCTAATTTGTTTCCTGCCATGCCAAAGTGCATTAAAATGAGATGGAAAAGATGCCATGAGCTTGTACGAATCCTAGTTTCTCAAAACATAAAATGACAACATCTATCAGTGACAGTTGGGTTTCATTCTTTACTCTATTTTCAATGTAGAAATACGTCTCATTAGAGATAAAACTGATGTTTTCATTATTGTTATTAGTATTACTGGGCCACAAATGCATTGCTTAGAGCCTGACAAAATAAATTTTTTATGATTATATTCTCATGGATCTGTTTAAAACCCAGCTGCATCATGAGATAATGGAGGCAACATGTTTCTCTCTCTCTCTCTTTCTTCTTCTTTATTTTTATGTTTTTTTTTTTTTGTTTTGTTTTTTTTTTTCATTTGCCAACACAGGTGTTAGGAGTTGATGAGTAAATCTGAAACAAATATAGAGTTGGAGGATCTCTGCATGTGAAAGTGCCTCCACAGTCAGTTAATTTCACTGAGCTGGGGAGGTTGGTTCACTTGGCCAAGTTTTCTACATATGCATATAATGAACTACAGGAATGAAACTTACATGCTGACACATTTTTAAAGATACAAATATTTGTTGCAGAAGGGAGGAGAAAGGGATTGAATACGCAGTAAAGCCCAATTGATGGACCAATGAGATGTGTTTTTTTTTTTCTGCTATTAAAAACTGTCCCAGTGGAGATGTTTGCAAAAGGCTGCTGGTGTCAAAGCTTTCTATCAATGCATCACAGCTGCTTTACAATCCAGTTTATCTCTGCATCGCCGTTCTCAACTCAGTTTATCAGCGAGTTTGTTTGAGCTGTACATTCAGTGGCTGTCTGTGATAGTGGGAGGAAAATGGCTTGCCTCAGTGATAGCTTAACTGCTTTCAAAAGATGCATAAAGAAACCCTGGGACAGATTTATCTAATACTGTAAATTCAAACTGGTTTTTATGTATCCCCGCCTTTTATGTGCTCATTTGAACGGTGTAATTGAACCAGTAAACAACAGGACATTTTAAATACTCGATCTGCACTGGCAAGCCACTCTACTGAACGTGAATCAAATTGTCACTGGGTACTTTTAAATCAGAATCACTGTATATGGTCATTTATTTGAAGTGAGGCAAGGAATATTTCACACTTCATAGATTCAAAAAGGTTGGTGCACATATTTTCACTCACTAACTGTACCGTGCGATGATTTGACTGCCCCAACCGACCAAAGACATGCATGTTAGGTTAATTGGTCTCTCTAAATTCTCCCTAGGAGTGAACGTGAACATCTTTTGTTGCTTGTTTTTTTCTCCCTGTTTTAGCTGTGTGATGGACTGGTGACCTGTTCAGGGTGTGCCCTGCCTCTCCCCTAGTAGCTGCTGCTGGGATAAGTGGGATAAACATTGGAATAAGTGGGTAAAGAAAATGGACAGATGGACACAAAATTACACCACAGTATCTGCTGTTTATCATAACTCAAGTAAACTTATTCAGTGGCCCTCATTTATATATTAACTTATTTGTTTTGTGTTTGCATATACTGTTGTGCAGCTTTGAATGTAATCTGGAGCCTGCCTCAGAGAGCCAACTGTCTGCAGAATATTATCAGTTCATCATTTACAACTCAAGTATAAATGTCAGAACAGGTGTTTCAGGACAGCATCAAACATGCAGCTTTAAAAGTACTTCTGTGATGTTATTCTCACACACTCCTGAACTCCTGGCAATTTTTCACAAATCAAACATTAACTTTAATGTGACTCCAGTAATTATTTCAGTCCGATAAGGAAATATCTCTTGTATTGAAACTGGCAGCTGATGGTGATGTGCCAAGCATATCCGCGTATCAAAATGCTTAGAAGTTGGATATATATATATATATATATATATATATATATATATATATATATATATATATATATATATATATATATACATATATATATATATATATATATGTATATATATATATTGGCCGCAGCGAAAATCATTATTGTTAAAAATATATATTTTTAAAACACAACCAAAACCTTCATGGATGGCATTTTACATGTTGCCATGGTCTTATGTAAGCACAGCACATAATACAACTTTGCCATTTCCTGGTTTGCTTTAATTCATTCATTCACAATTAGAAAAAGATCAAGGCTAAAATACAGTATTTTCAAGCATGACCATTACCATCACAGATGGCATTTTTACCCTTTACATGCTGTCAATTTGCAGCCAGTAGAGGCTGAATATTCTTGCAAATACAATTCTTAAAATTATGGTCTGTGTCTACTTGCATGCACATACACCAAATGGACATGGTTTGAGGAGGAGGACAGCCTTGCCGTACTCTGCATTTCTGGCAGTGCTCAGTCTACTGTGAGTTGGTCAACACTGATGAGCCCCAATAATCTTTTTTGATAACAAATTAGGACTAAGCTAAAACAAAATCCAAATAATATGTAAACATGTTTGACACACAATGTCCTTTTAGGAAAATACCTACATAAATTGAAAAAAAGAGGTAAATAAAGGGTTTAATTATACAGAATGCCACCTGACTCAGAATGCCTTAGTCATTAGCTCAGTGAAGAAAAGGGTTTACCCTGACCGTATTAAATCCCAGCTGAGATGAAGACCTCCAAATGCAGCACATTATCACAGCTCTCTCAACAATTACATGGAGGACTGTAGATGAAAGGGAGTTCTTGGACTTTTCACATTTTTCAAAGGGATACCTCAGAAATTTAAATGGAAATAATATGAAAGCCTTTGGCTGGCTGCTATTAAGGATAAACTGCGGAAGTGGCACGATGCCCAAAAGACAGATCATCACAAAGAAAGCAGAAGCGTTTAATTCTTTCACGGAAAGCTCATCTCATTTACAACAAATTAAATAATAGCTTATGTATTTAAT
Source organism: Melanotaenia boesemani (assembly GCF_017639745.1). Classification (NCBI taxonomy): domain Eukaryota; kingdom Metazoa; phylum Chordata; class Actinopteri; order Atheriniformes; family Melanotaeniidae; genus Melanotaenia; species Melanotaenia boesemani. The sequence goes on along the minus strand of NC_055684.1, from coordinate 18,143,640 downwards.
ATGTATGTATGTAGGTTACTTTATGAAATTGGTCGTGTAAATAATCTTAATATTCAAGCATTACAGAAAACCTGTTTCGAATATGACTGGCTGTCACGTGAGACCTTTTATTGGGTGTCCATCACCCAGATGAGTGCATTAAAAAGACAAATAGCATCAGTTGGCAAAATTCTAAAATATACAGTATGTATGTGTCTGTGTGTGCATGTATAAGCATGCCTAGAACAGTGTCTCTCAATCCTGGTCCTTAGGAGCTACTGTCCTGCATGTTTTAGAGGTAACCCTACTTTAACACACCTGTTAATGTTTTAAATTTGAACAGCTTAAACAAAGCATGAACAGAAAATGTGTCAATATGTTTTTCAACCAAAGTTTGTTTTGTGAAGAAGTGAAAAATAATAAAAAAATAACAAAATAAAACAGATGAATAAATGGATAAACTAATAAACACATATAAAAATTACACATTTAATTATTTATTTCCATATTTATTCATTTCTTTATTTATTTTTGATTATGATGGTTTTGGCCTTCTATAAATCTGCTGGTCATCTGTTAGAAATCCAACATTGACATTTGCTGATGAATAAAATTCCAAACCATGGCCATTTAGGTGTGTCTCATTTTCCTGGGCCCGTTATCCCACCAGAATCCACAACACTGTTGATGTTTGTTATGCACATGACTCATATGTGGCATCTCCACTTGGATATTAGGGCCGATAGTCACACAAATTAACATATAAGGCGATTCTTGATCTAAACTATTTCAGCTGATTGTGGTAAGCACAAGTCAGGAAAAATAAACCAATTTTCTTTAAATTTGATTTAAATTATCACTCAGCAAGCCAAGCGTAAAACTAAAATCAAAAGTGTTACTCTGAAGAGCACACAACTCTGTTAACCTGCAGACTCCAAGTGGCTGGTAACTAAATAATATATTTTAAATAAGAAATTAAATAATAAGCATTTTTTTGAGGAGAAGTGGGTTTGAGTAAAATGTGCTGCATTTAAACACTGAAATAAATCCAAATGTGCTTGTGGGCGGTTTCCTGTAAATGAGCTGCACTTGATTAATGTCAGTGGGAATGTGTAAAGGTGTAAGATGGAAATGAGAAAATTATTTGTTCTCCAAACACTCTGTAAACAGTGCAGCGTATTTACATACGGTCTTGTTGACTACGCTGGTAATCAAATTGCTGAAGACAACCCAACAAAGCTGAGCAAAACTTTTAATGTGTTAAGGCTTATCTTAATTTAATGTTTATCAGCAATATTTCACAAACTGTGGCCTGACTAAATCGCTTATCAAAGATCATTAACAATCACATGATGCAGTTGTAGAAAATCTCCAAAATAATTCTGCGGCTTCAAAGCAAAATCTCACAAAAGACAAAAGGCTGCCCTTAAATAACATGAGTGAAAAATCAGAGTCGCTTTGGATGTTAGGTATCACATAATGGAATTACAATTCATTACAATATGTCAATAACTGCCTAAGGGCTACAAGGAGATCAGAGTCAACATGAGCAGATGGAATTTAACTGTATCATAAAGAGGCATACAGCTGAAGATGAAATAGAGGTGTGATATTTGAGTCATCTGAGTTATTTCAAAACAGTTTTGATCATGCTAGATTCATAAATATAATACATTCTTGACACGTGGATGGAGAAATGGTTGGAAGACACAAAATTCAATATGTAATCACAGGCAAAAAAAAGTTTGCTATTTAAAACAAAAACTACAATCTTAGGGAGCTGCCTTTTCATTCATCCATGAAGATAACATGATTAACAGCTCCAACCAGACTCCTAAGAGAGACTGATAAAAGAAACAGTGTCAATTGCTGGGGTGTTATGGCATTTTAAAAAGAACTTGATTGCATAGATGCAATCTCCTTTTTTCCAAACTCTCTGAGACTCTCCACCGATAACTATCATGAGGAGCAGCTGTCGTGGCTGGTGGTGTGACTCACACAAAGCACAAGAATGATGTCCTGGATGAATACCCTTAAACCCAGAGGGAGTGTGCTGTAACACTACTCTGAAGTGTTTGAGAGTCTTGAACCTAGAGGTCAGCATCTCATTTTACACGGACAAAAATCTATTACAAAACCTATCTCTCTCCACTTGCATTTGACCCATCAGGGCAAAGAAGATTCTCTCTAATTGTTTTTTTCTTGGCTGTTGAATTGGCCTGGTTAAGACTGGACCCAGTTTATATTATTTCTCTGATTGGTGACTAGGTCATTCCGTTCCATCATTTATACATTTGTTGTGTTTTTTCCTTTCAGAGAACAGACTGTCTATGATTCTCATAATGAACTGTGCATTAATGAAACAATTCCAGTTTAACAAAAAAGAGTACCTTACGCCATCACTTATTACTGCATGTCATTTATAACTAACTATAACTAACTTATTATAACTAAAATAATTGTTACCTAGCTTATAAATCACAAATCTGACAGACAGTGAAAGTTTGGACACACTTTCCCCGTTACATTTGTGTGTCCAAACTTCTGACTTATACTGTACATTCTTGCAGAATCGGATGTTTTGGTTCTAAGTAAATGCACACCATTTAAATTTTACATCCTGTCCAATCTGTAAAACTGAACATTTTGTATCTTCATCATGTCCCTAATTGTTTGAAATCACGGCTTAATTATGTTTAATATTCAAGATAAAGAATCTGCATGGAGCTCAGCAGGAGGATAAAAAGCTTTATTCAGTTATATATTTTTTCTCCCTCAGTGATTACCAGTTTTCTGGAAATTAAATAGTATTTCGAAAACAACCTTTGAACTTCTCTGAACAAAGAACGACTTCTTTAGTCCACTAAGGAAAATTTCATAGGAGAAAAGCGTACAATTAAATGACCTCCACAGCCTCAAAGTACATTTTGTACTTTCCATTATCACTGAACTTAAATGGAAGGTCACTAAAATGAATAAAAAATTAAATAACTAAAACACCACAACATTTCAGAAGTGAGTAAAGGTGAATTGCTTTGAGTCTCTGAAGGTGCAATGGAACCAACCAAAAAAAAAAAAAAAAAAAAAAAAAAAAAAACACAGACATTTAAAATGCAGATTCTCTGAGAGAAGAGAGAAAGACTGCAGAAAACTCCTCAGAGAAAAATCTATGCATGACATCCTAAACAACTCTAAAAATGGAGATGGTGATAAATTCACGGTTATAGTGTATCTACTACCTATATTCAAATACTTAATCTAATCTACATTACAGTCATAAACATGTGAGTCTCAAGCAATCATTACTGTCTTTATTGAAGTTAAAACAATACGCTACCTCTTGTGACTGTATACACTAATAAAGTTATAACTTATTTGAAAATATTGAAAATTTGTGAGAACAATCAGCAAGTCAACATTAGTGTTGCTTTTTATGTAACAGGTGCAAATAGTCAGCCTGTGATTCACTCACGTTACACAGTGATCAGCTTCAGGAGGATCCACTCCTGCAGCTTTCCCTCTCATGCATTTCTAAGTATAAAAGATTGAGATGTTTTTATTTATTGAATGTGCAAAATATCCTCAGTGGTGAATCTCAGCAACTCAGTATGATTTATATAATCTTAAGGTTGATAGATTCTGACTGAATATTTTCATGGAGATTCTGTTTTTTTTTTTCTCTCTCTCTCTCTTTTACAAGCCATGCCGTGGGCTAATCAGAGTTTAATGCATTTAACAAAAAAAAAAAAAAAACATGTAGTTTGCGGCAATTTTGTTAACCAATAAATGGACAAAAACGTACAAGTTTCTACTGATTTTTAATCCAAATTTCAGAATCATTTCCTTTTGAAGTAAAATGATTATTAATAAGTGGCACTGTGCTCGATTTTGCTGAACTATTGTATCCCACAAATTTGAATAAACTTGCAGCACATACTATAGAACATAGATGGTGACTTTTTTTAAGAGATGCAGTCAGGCTTCTCACTGGCTCAGCCTCTTGTTGGAAGGGATCAACAAAGAACAGTGGTCTAGAAAATAATCAGATAAGGGAACCGTGCAGGAAACTAATGCAGGAAATGAGTCTTCTGCAGTCTACATCGCAATAGTGATGCTGTGTTGTAATAAAACAGGAAAAAGAAGTGCTTTTTCTTTTGATTCATTGTAGCAAAACATACCTTATTGACAGTAGGCTGTAACTTTGATTGAAGATAATATTTTAGAACAAATCACACACGTTTAGGAGCAATTTACGCTGGCAAAATGTTTGCTTACATGCAGACTTTGGTTCAGTTCCAGAGAATTTTCTCCACTATATGTGGAGTTATATACAGTGACATATTAACGTTATAGTAACATATTTTTCACATAAATCCTTCCTTATTTTAGCAAAACAAGATTAAACTAGATTTTACACATTACAGTACAGAAACATGGCACAACAGTAAAAAAAAAAGAAAAAAAAAAAAACATGTGCAACTAAAAATATGCAAGTTGCATTCCTCCAGTTTAGACTTGCAATTAATTGAAATATTGATGCGTTATTAAACTAAATATTTGTCTCAGACTGTTAAATATTTTAGATCCTATATCAAACATGAATGTGCAAACCATAGGAAATAATCTCCTCAGAGATATATATTTTTGTGTGGGTGTTTTGTCCCATTTAAAAGTTTATCTAATAACCGTTTATCCAAATAAACATGCAAGGAAATAACCAAGTAAATAAACTAAATAAGTAATTGCTTCACTTCATTCATGCCCCCACAGGACCTCACAACCTCACAGTGTGTTGTTGAGGCAACGTAGAGGCCACAGCTAAGACTCCTCTGGCATAAAAATGACTTCCTGCTCCAATGCAAATGTCACAAAGAGGCTTTGATCCACTCCTAATCGCTAAGTAATCACTTTCTTGTTTAATCATTCTGTGACGGTGAGAATGGATTTCTAAAATCTGGTACAACTCTGGGTGGAGGATTATGAATTTTCAAGTCATGTTGGAAATTTAAGCACTACAGAATGCCTTAGAAATTACAGAAGCAGGAGATAGATTTTAACAGTGTGAATTTAAATCTTACCCATGAATGCACTTTAATTTAATATTTACTGAAAAGTTCTTCTATGGTGCTTCTTCGCTTAAAACCATTCCTATCACAGTGTTTGGTTAAAGCAATTAACAAACACCTTTTTATGTATTTGTATTATTTTATTTTATTTGTTTTACCATTGGTATATGATGTGCATTACTCTGATCCATGTCTTTACAATGTACTATAGACGGTAATGTGTTACAACTACTGAACTATAGAATGTATTTAATTATGTTGTCTTGGGTTAAAAATGAATCAGCAGGGAAAATGAAATAACCTCATAGTGAGTTTTTCCATACAATCATTTGCAGAATTACCTAATTAATTTGATACAGACAATGCTTTTGATAGATTCCTAAGGAGCTCTGGGAGATGCTAACAATAAGGAGATATTATTCAACCTTAGCAGCATTGAAACTAAATATCCCACTGTCATCACAGTTGCTAGATAGGCATAGCAATGATCAGTCCCTACGTTGCTATTAGCATTTGTGGATAACAAAAGGGTCTCATCCTGTAGTTTGCTGACATGAAGTGTGTAATTATCATTCCATGTACAACAGGCTGCTTATTTGCCTCAGTGACTTCCTCAAAGGGGAAGGTTTCAGTGCAGTGATCCATATCACCTTATCTCCTCTTCCCCTGGGGGCATGGCATTCGGCATGGAGCAGCAGGCTAATGAAGATGGCAAGGGTTTGCGCCACAGTTTAAACGGCCAAATCTCTTCATTTATCTTATCTGACAAAGTAGTTTGTGCAAACATCTTAGATGCAAATGCAACAATGAAATTCTTTTGTTTTTATGCTATTTCGGGTAGTTCAGTTATTTTTCTGTGGAAATGGGCATGTCCCTTGTAGTATTAATGTGTTTCTCACAAAAAAAAAACAAAAAAAACAGTAACCCTTAAAACCTAATATGAATGTAACCCTTGAAATGTTATTACTTGGCAACTGGAATAACAAGAAAAATGTGAGATCTGCTATCACATTTTTGGTGAAAGAGAAGACTATGAATACATTAGGAACTTTACAGCCCCAAAAAGCATTGTGAAAAATAGAAGAAGCTTTTCAAATTAGCTGAATAATAATTACTTGGACTGCTGATTGGAAATCCTTTGATCATTATATTGCATCCGGCTTTGGTGGATCTCCTCAAAACATGATTTCTTCCTCAACTAATATAAAAAAAATAAATATCACATCTGTGAGACTAAACACGAATGTAAAGCTGCTCCTTCTCAATTACTTTGAATCACAGCTTGAGCCCAAGCTTGGAGGCAAGATGAAGGCAAAGTAAAGATCACGCTCTCATTTTAATATTATACAGTCAAACAAGCAGTTAAAAGAGGGGAGCAACAAACTCCACTGCCAAGAAGGGCACACTCATTAAATAACTCATTCATCCCTCCTTACAGGAAAAAGAAAAACTAATTTGTTATGTTAACTGTTCTCTGTAAAACAAATGTGCACAAAAACGGATCAGGCAGAGGAAGATTTCTTTGTTGCCTTTCATCATGATAAGATACACCGATCTGACTAAGAGGCATATCAGACAAATAGGTAATAAATCAGAGAATGGCATTGTTTAACAAGCAAGTTAATTCTGTTGATGCTAAATTATCTAGTACAGAAATTCAGTGGATGATAGGAGCAACGCTAGGAGTTCTGGGAATCAGAGTCATTTCAGCACCATGGACAGTGGCCAGGAGAGCCTTTTTGGCACAGAGAGCAACACCACAGCCAGCTATGCTGAATGCGAACAGTGTACCAGTCTTCATGGTCATAAATAGCACTTTTAACCAGACAAACATATAGTAAGTGAGACAGAGAGATAGGTGGATTGTTCATGGGAGACTATGACTATGACTATGAAGTATAAGACAGGCAGGGGATTATTTAACTGACTATTACACCTGGGGATTAAACAGCAAGAACTTAGACACCTGAAAACCCCAAAGGAGTATGCTGTGCATATTCACTCAGAGAGCGCTCCTCTGAACTCACAAATTTCTGTTGCCCAGGCAACCCTGTCTTGAAGATTTTGAACTCGGATTTAACGTATGACGCCTCCTGTGTCTCTGTACTCAAGCAACAGGATTACTGGCTAGAAAAACATTCCACTTTTCAGCCGAGTATCCAGTAACATATCTTTTTTCATTGAATTTGGAGGGAGCATGTGACAGGAAAAGCCAGCATTAAATCCAGTGACACATTGCCCTCAGGTAATACTCTTAATTTTTTTCTTGTTTTTCCTTTTCTTGGCAGACTGTGACAAGAGATGAGTCATTTGCATAGCTGTTATATAGTGCTTTGACACTGTCAGCAGCTTCAGTTGGATTTGTCGAATGTGGGCCATGAGTAAATCTGGAAACACAGCAGCTTCATTAAAAAATTAATGGTATGAGAAAAAAAAAAAAACAGGTTGCAGGAAGTGTATCACCACACTTTGTAAAGTCATTTCTAGCTGTAAGTTGGGCCATACTGTTGAATTCAGTTTAGTATTTTGTGTCCAAACTATTTTTCTTTCCATATAAGTGCATCATCTCCTACTCAAAGCTGCTAAGCTGAGACTAATGGCCTGTATCCAAACACAGTTGGCTTGTGTATAAGTGTAGAGCCCTTACTGTGCTGTCAAGATTTATCATGATATGCCAACAAGGAAGAAATGGGTTTGGACATTTGAACATAACACTCTCCAGCTAGCTGCAAGTCAAAGTTTTAAATGTGCATATATTTCTATTTTTAAATTAAATTAAGTTAAATTAAATTGAATTCAATTAAAGTAAATTTAAAAAAAATGTCTCATGTACTGCAAATAGAAGACCATACTCTGGTCACATTGTGTTAACCTGTTCCACAAAAACAAAACAAAGCAAAAAGCATCATAAAAAAATAATATCTCAATGTTTCTGGAAAACAGGGGTTAGTTTTCACCATAGCTTAGAGCCAGAATGATAGATTAAGTCAAAAAGGTTGTACTTGTGTTCTTGTAGCACTGTATGTCTTATGCAATTTATGCCACTACAGCATCAACACAAAATTGTCCCTGAGGTCTCTGTAGTACTTTGGGAAGTCTGACAGCTGGTTGGATCAGAGTGTGTAGTACTATGGAAACTGTTTTGAGGTATTTGTACTGTGGTACTGTGTTTTTGCAAATCATTTTTGAGGGAAATCATAAGTGTCTGCCTTTTAGTGTTTGTAAGGAAATTAACTCCAACCTCATCTAACACATAAAACAAGCAGCAAATGATACATTGACAGCAAAACTGACAACTTTATTAAGTATTGTGTTTCAGTGTATCTACATTTTATGTATCTGCATGCCATGTCCCAGAGCTACAGGACATTGTAGCACAGGCAGTTAATGTAACTGACTTTTAATGCTCTGAATCAAATCTGTGGAGGCAGATGGCTTCATTAAAAGTTGACAAGCATTCAGTCGTTGTAGGTTGATTACTGAAAGTATCTTTGAGTGTCTTTGGTTATCATCCTTTCTACACATTAAATACTTCTGATTTGTTACAGACATAACATAACACAAAACTTTACACATGGCAAGATTTTAAATCCCTATATTCTTCCACTTTCAAAGAAATTATATAAAAAGACAAAAACAAAACACAGAGGTATTGTTTGTGATGTCTTATATGCAATTTGAAACAACTCTGTACTATTTATATAGCAACTTCAAACATTTATGGCCAATCAGGTGACTGCCAGCACATAGTAGAAAAACATGTTTAACATCCACCCAGATGCTTTAGTGCATTGATGCTGCACAAGCACTTGTCCTATAAAACAAATAAGAGGAAGTGCTTCTGTACAGTTAAACAGTGCAAGACAAAAGTGTACAAGTACACAGTTTGACATTGATAAGTAGAGAATGTATAAATATATAATTTAGAGAGGCACTGACAAGACTGACATAACTAGAATATTTTTATGGCATCCACCAGTTCCATAAAAGCTTTGGTTTCTCATGGGACATGAAAAGGAAAATTTCACAATAAAATACACTTTTTTTTAACATTAAGTCTTAACTAAACTCATCGCACAAGGGAAAATCTTTTTACCTTTCTTTCCCTTTGTGAGATAAATTGTTCACACTCACACATACATACAATATATGTAGTCTAATTAATTACACATCACATTATAATCGCGTAACAATATTTGCTCCAAAAAGCAAAATTTTTTTAATTTGAATTGATTTTAGTAGATGGATGACTTAAATAATAGGCATAGGCATTAATATTTCATAAAATCCAAACTAAAGCTCTAGTAATGTCTGGAAAAGCGCATTTAATTACATTTCATTTCCAAGTAGTAGAAAAAGAAATAATATCCCTGGCCCAAAATGAACAGACCTCAAGTTAAAGTCTAATTTTAAGTACTTTAAGTAACAGCTTTGGCTGTTCTATAATCAGGAGTCTGCAACATTTTACAGTACTTTTAACTTTTTAAATGTTTTCCTCAACACTCTTTATAAATAGATAAACATTGCTTGATTTGCTGCTAGTTGCTTATTTGAAACAGGGTCACTGGATGGATCTGAAATCTCACTACATATAGTACCGAATTTGCAACATATATATATATATATATGTGTGTGTGTGTGTGTGTGTGTGTGTGTTTGTGTGTGTGTGTGTGTATTTCTTAAAAACAAATCCATTTGGTGAAAGTTAATACAAAGTTCCAGTACTTTATAGCTAGCTTTGATCTCATTTAACTGATGCAGATTAGTGAGCAATTTGTTAACATGGATAATACTAAATGGAAAAAGAACATAATTCATATTTTGCCTTTTTAGTTGTTGGTAATAAATATTACCCTGCAATGGTCATATATTGACTGCAGGACATGAGACACTGAAAGCGGTGTCCAATTCAGCAGAAAGCAGGATTATAAATGCAGGTGTGTCTGAATCACGGTAATGAAATGGTACAGAGACGGACATGGCTAAATAATGAAAAATGAAGCAGCTCAGCTAGCAGACAGACCAGAGGACAGACTAGTGGTAAATTAGAGAAGCATCTCAGGGTAGATACTCCTGCTGGTGAGAGAGAAGATCCCAGAGGAGTTATGCGGAGAACAGAGGAATTCTGTAACGGGCAGAAGAGGGGGTAGGGTGGGAGGACAGGAGAAAAAAGATGGTTGTGTCTGTGATTAAAATTAAACATTGTGCAGAGAGGCACTCGACAGGCCTGTAAACGGACATCACTTGCTTCACCGCCGTCAGCATGCCACCCTTGGGTGCCCACTGGGAGAAGTCTTCTAAATATTCATTAATTAAAATGACACAAATTAAAACAAGCATGAGATGAGTGTACATGTCTTTGAAGAGCTGTATCTGCGTGCCACATTACATAAACTGAAAAAAACTGTCTATCTAACCAAGTCTTTAAATCCTATATTCAGTCAAAAAGTCTTTATGATCTTGTTTTGAGTGTAATATACTTGGCAAAAGCAGAATCTTGTTTTGAGAGTATATATATATTAATTTTTTTAATTTACATAACTGAATCTTCAAATTGGCTATTTTACATACATATTAAGTTAAATTACCTGACTAGGACACTGTTTGAAATCACACTGTGTCTTTTACACCCAATTTTACCTGTAAAAGCTTATTTCAAGACCTTCCAGCACCAACTTAGACACACAGATTTCCCGAAACAAGAAAAAATATTTTCACCTTAGACAAGTGAAAAATATCTTAAAACAAGTTGTGTAACACTCATTTCAAATTCCTTATACAAAAAATGTCCAAAATGTGTCAATGCTTCTTTTCTATGTTCCCCTTCCTCACTTTGAAAAAAAAAAAAAAAAAAACATCTTAAAACAGAAGCAACAAAACATTAATTAATCTGGAAAAGCTGTTTTTTTTTTTCCTTTTTAACCAGTAATGGCAATTTTCAAATTAAGAAGAATTGTCTTGTTTATTTTGTCTTGTTTTGGGATATTTTTTTTCTCTCAATGTGAGCAAAACAACACTGAAAAGAAGCACTGACAGGCTAGTTTTGAGGATTTTTACTTAATAAGGGAATTGAAATGAAGGTTTCACAACTTGTTTTAAGATGTTTCTGACTTGTTTAAAGTCTAGATATTTTTTTTTTTCAGGAAATCTTACCAAGTGTAATTATCTTCCTGCATGGACAGATAATGTCACTTGATTATAGTCTGAATCTTCTCAATTTAAGTGGTTTTCTTCTTGACGATATTACATATCTGCAGTGCATAATCCGTCGCCTGCCAGTGTTCACCACTCACTAACAACAGTCATGTGGCCCGAAGTGCAATATCGTATGCACTTGAGAGGCCCTCATTTATTTGCTCTTGAAGCATTAGCTGCAGGCATATACAACATCCATTACTGTGGACTGCTCTCTTTCTCTCCCTTTCACTCTATGTCTCCTTCTGTCATCTTGAATAAAACGAAATGAGAGTATTATAAGAGCTTCTATCCATATACGATCATTATCAGAAAAGTGATAGGAGTCACAGCAAGATAAGGGTTTGCAAATGTTTTATTTTGTCTTTTTGTTAGTTGAGGGTGCATTCGCATCTATATTCATTTCCGGTTTTTTTTTGTTTTGTTTGTTTGTTTGTTTTGTACTACAGACCAACTTAAATGGGATGCTTTTAAATGCAGAAGAAAATCACAAGGCTTTGCATTAAAGGCCTAAACTGTAAAATTATTGATCACACAGTCAAGTGTTTGTTTCCAGTTTCAAAATAAGTTTCCAATGTGTAATCAACTGTATAGTATAAACTAATTTACACTAGTCAGTGTTGATTCCTTTGGCTTTGAATAAGTATGTTTTAGCTTAAAAATTGATATTATTTTGCTCCCCCCCAACCAAATGGCCCAGAAGTGATCAAATGCTGACTCTTGAAAAGGACGTATGCATTTCTCACATCATTGAGTTGGTTACAATTTACAAGTTGGCCACTAGCTGTCACTTGATCACATACTCCAGACATGACAATAATGTTCTTAAGGGAGTCTGAAAATATGTGTGTATATATATATATATATATATATATATATACACTGTTGAAAACTCATATAAAATCCATTATTTTTATCTATAATTTTCTAGATACTCAGTAGAATGAAATGAAATGTCTGAATCAGAGTTAATGTGGTTTTCAAGGCTCTCTCAGGTTTATCTTAAGAACATCCAAAGACATGTTATTTCTGAGAGTGTTTTAAAAGAAACGAGAGAGAAAAAAAATGAAAATACGATCCTCAAACAGAATACATCAGGGTCTTGCACCGCAGATGAACACTTGTTGAAATATTCAGTTAATTCAGCCCTTCATGTGATTGGCTGAGCCTTGGTAAGATATCAAGATTCCCCAGGTGAGTATCAACCCAGCTCCCATAAGAACAGGATTTAAAATGAAGAGTCAACAGTATTTAGTCAAATAAAAAGCAGAGATTAAAGAAACTTTGGCAGCCGAGTCAAGCCAATTGATTTATAATTCATCAGCAATTGTGCTGAGCAGTGGCCACCTGAGAAATGGGGCAGATTTCCGTTACAACCTTTTTACTATGCCCATGAGAATGTTTAATATGGGAAGCTTTGCTTTTGATTTTTTTATTTATTTTTTTTTTTTTTCTTCCAAGTACAAATTTCATTGTACGTTGCCAAAATCTGACAGAATATAAGCAAAACAATGCCCTACAATACAAACCCAGCTTGATTAAATGAAATTGTCACAGCAAAGAAAGTGATCTATGATTCCAGGGCTAATGTGCAAAGTGCCATAAATCTCTTTATGTCCTACCTTGAAAGGTCAGCATTTGCAAAGATGAGTCCACAGTCACTGTTTTAGTTCACAACAATAAAAGTGAGAAAGCAGAGGGAAGTGTAAAGACAGAGTTCCTGCCTAAGCAATAAAATGCTGCTCATTAATCAATAGTGTTCAGTTAAGGTTGGAGGGTGAAACTAGTGCAATGGCTACCAGTGTCATAATGTTCATCAGTTTTCAGTGTCAAGATAATTAACCAGTAAAATGTTGAGTTAATCAGTAAAGATTCCAGAAAAGTTGTCATGTCCACAAAACATGACAACAATATGGCAGAGGTAAAATCTTCATCAGTAAAGTCACATTTGCATAGCATTAAAAAAGAAAGCCTGTTAGTCGTTAGCGCTTTTAGCAGTATAAATGATCAGCCACACAACAAGGGAGCATTTTATTGAGACTTGCTTGGTGACTTCTCAAGCTCTATAATTTGTCTGTAGCCCCTACAATCAGCTGGTCACATTTCAACCAACTTCACAAACACAAAAAGGCACACACTCTCTATTTCTCTCAAGAATGATTGGAGAGTTTTTGGCAAAAACAAATAATTGGGCAAGGATGTGGCGGCATCATCTGACACTGTTTCCTAATTTGAGTGCTTATAATCTCCTAAAGTGAAACTAATTTCTATTCTCTGAGCTGTAATATTTTGAAGATGCTTTACCAATCTTTACACCAACACACAGCTTTAAAATATGCTTATTCTATAAAACAAACTCCATCTTAGACACAGAAACTTTTCTCCTTCAACAGCAATTTAATCATTAGCAGCACTTAGCAATTGGGATTTTAATGACTCTTGAGTCACCAGCTGTAAACTATTAAGGAATGATGGTGATGACCAGCAGATTGAGAAATCAAATTCCCAATCAACAGCCCATGATGCCTCCCACTGCTGGCATGAATGCCGGCATGCTTGTTTTCCAACAACTGCAAGTGTGTAGCTGTTCTCCTGACACAGTCATAAACACATCATATGGCTACTGACTGAATGGCCGGAAATAACACATATAAATGCTCTTGAAAGAATGTCATGCTTAATGGCCTTAAAAAAGGTTCACTTACCCTGTACCAAACAATCTCACGCAGTCTTCCATCCGTTTTGAAGTTACACTTGAGAGTAACAGTCTCACCAATGACAACAGGAGGCAGGGGCTCTATCGTAACTGTTAAATATCCTGGAAAACAAACAAACAATACAAAAAGAAAAAAGTAAAATGTTATCAGTGAAAAGGGATATAAAGAGATAATGTTTCAATTTTTCTATAAATACCTTTAAATGTTAGTCTAAGGATGTAGTGACCTTAAAACCTTAAAATTGACTCAGACTCAGTTTCCTTTGAGAAAATGCCATCATTTATCCTTGTACAATTACATGACAAGCACTCAACAAGCACTCTCCCACATGGGTTTCCAATGGCTCAGTAAACAGCACTTAAGTGATTCTTACACAGGAAGCAAAAATACTCATACATTATCAGGTCTGAAAATAGAAATAAACAAAATATTTACAGTACAGCTTCTTAAATCTGCGTCTTGGACTATTGTGAATCAAAGATTGCAGCAATCATTTCTAAGCAGTGTGCACTGATCTTTTCTTTTATGTTAGATTTAAAGATCATATTAATTTTAATAGAAAAGTTTTGCAAAGTAAAAATGAAAACTTTTTTTTTTTTACAGGAAACAGCCATTTAATGTAAAACAAAGTGCAACTGCTGTCAATTCTAAGCACATTTCAAACTGAGAAAAATGCAATTAGATGAATAAAAATTCAGATACATACATACAAGCTCTTATAAGGTCTCCTGATAATATTTAAAACACATTAAGGTTCGAAATTTCCTTTTTTTATTTATTTATTTTATTTTTTTTTAGATTTGCTGGTGCATTCAGGTTCCATGACACAATTTTGGAAAGCACAAGCTCAGACATATGTAACGATAGAGTACTTTGGTATGTAGAGGATTTTGTTGTTGAACGAATGTATGCAAGTTGCCTGTATTTGCAAAATAAGCTCAATGAACTTTGGCTTTATTCATGATGCTGGGTGTTGGAAATTGTGCTGTTAAATTGCAGTAATGTGGCTTCAGTTCCCATCAATCACAAATATACACGTGTTACTTAAGTATATTAACAAACCAGCAGCCTGCTGCGATGTAAGTTAATAACATTTGAGAAAACTGGCATAAATGCAAGTCACATCAGGTACTGGCATAATCTACAAACCAATTGGTAACATCACGGTTTGCACTTAGAATGTTTAATCTGCACTTTATGGTGCCAGTTCAGTCAGAATTTGTACACAGTAACAAGCATATTATACTGAAATCATGCCATGTAACATACTGTAATTATATAAAAAAGAGTAGATTATAGTCCTAAACTTCTAAGTGCAGCAGACATTAACAAAGTGTATGCGTACTAATTTCCAAAAACCTGACATACAAATTTAAGACAACACAAAGGCAAACTACTCTATCAACGGCTGGGCTTTACTGATCACTACCCGTTTGCAAAACCATTTACACACTGCTTCACACAGACCAGCACATATAGTTTTCCTATGCCACACAAAGACATGCACAACACATCAGGACAAGCATAAGATCGTATCTCCCAAATTAAAGCAGGGGGATACAAAGGCAATTAGTTTCTGATAACAGGGAGACCTGAAAGAAAATGAATATACCTCAAATCTTGAGAGGGTCATTTGAATGAAGACCCAAGAAAGGATATGTTCATGCAATGATGATTCATAACCCATCTATTTGGGAATCTAGTTTACATATTGTGAAAATAATTTTATTTATATCAGTTTATATCAAAATAAGCCAGTGTGTGTGGGCTGATCTCCACTGACAGAAAAGAAGCAACCCCTGCCAAACATAACAGCAGTTTCAACCATATGCAGTATTTAATGACAGCATTATATCTTGCAAAGCAGATGGATAGTAAAAATACATAACAGGATAAAATGGAGACTGGTGGCTGGTCCCTATACTGCATTCAGGCAGATGACTAAATAAAATAAGGAAAATAATAATAATTAATAAGGTATTTATCCATCATATGTCACCAGAATGACTATATGCCTTATTGATACAAGTCGATTCCATATTACAAGTCAATATGAAATATTGGTCCTACAATATGGAATTCATCTGGAAGAAATGTGTGCATTCACTTAGTTATTTTGAAGTCATGCTGATTGGATGCTTTCTAAAATATCAAAAGTCTTCAAGATCAAGTGGCTGTGAAAGCTGTTATTTTATTTATTTATTTTTGAAAGCATTAATAATTAGGTATAATTTATTTATTTATTTATTTAACCTTTATTTAACCAGGTAAAAAAAAAATGTTTGAGAACCAGTTCTCATTTGCAAACATGACCTGGATGGTAAAGGTATAAGATGGTAAAGAGAGTGCTTTGTTCCAGAGGGTAGTGACTGCTGAAAGGAAAGATCTCCAGTACCTTTCCGTCCTGCACCAGAGTTAAAAGAAGTCTCTCACTGAAAATGCTTTGTTGTTTCTTCTCTGTGTTGTGTAGAGGATGTGAAGAATCTTCCATTATTTTCAGCAGCTTGTGCAGCTTCTTTTCTGGACAATCAGCTCCAGCAGCTCCAGAGTTATTCCCCAGCACAGAACCAGCCTTCTTGACCAGTTTGTTCAGTCTCTTTAAGTCTGGTTGTGATGCTGCTGGCCCAGCAGATGGCTGCAAAGCTGATTGCAATTTCCACAACTGACTTATAGAAGATATGCAACATCTTGGACCAGACATCAATCTTAGCCTATTTAAGAAGTAGATTATACTTTTTCCTTCTTGTAGATGCTTTTGTGTTGCATTTTTAGTTTAGTCTGTTGTCCAGCTAAACTCCAAGGTACTTGTGTTCCTCCACGACCTCCACCTATTCTCCCAGGATGTAAGCTGTGTTTTGCTTGATCCTGTTCCTCCTGAAGTCACCAATCATCTCTTTTGTTTTGTTTGTGTTCAAGATGAGGTAACTGCTACTGCACTATCTCACAAAGTGACTGACCAGTTCTCTGTACTCAGCTTCTTGTCCATTACTGATACGCCCCACAGCTGCAGAGTAATCAGTGTTTCTGCAGAGTTGTATTGAAAGTCTGAGGTGTACGGTGTAAAGAGAAATGGTGACAGTACAGTCCCTTGTGGTGTTCCTGTGCTGCTGACCACCATCTCAGACACACAACCTTTCAGTCTCTCAAACTGTGGTCTGTATTTTAGGTAGTTATAAATCCAGGTGGTTGTGGGGGTATCCACCTGGAGTTTAACAAACTTCTCACATAACAAAGCAGCTGAATTGTATTAAAATCAAAGAACATAATCCTCAGTGGTTGGGATTTTTTAGCTACTGGAACAAGGCAGGATGTTTCCCACAACACAGGAACTCTTTTCTGACTCAAGCTGGTGTTGAAAAGGTGATGAAGAAGCCAACATAGTTGTTCTGAGCAAGTTTTCAGAACCCTGGGATTGACACCAACTGGACCTGCAGCCTTGTTCCAGTTCAGTCTCTCCAGTTGCTTCTCCACCTGACTGCAGGAGACAGACAGGCTAGAGGTGGAGGTAGAGGAGGTCTCAGTATGTTCTGATGTGGAGGGAGATGAGGCTGTGTTAAGGTCTGTGACTGAGCTGCATGGTGACACAGTGGAGGTGTGACAGGAAAGCTGTGGGCTCGTGGAGGGCATGTTGAACTGGAGGCAGGGGGTGAACTGAACCTACTGAAGAACATGTTCAGCTCATTAGCTCTGTCCAGACTTCTATCAGTCTGACCCCTCTTTAACTTGAAACCAGAGATCTTTTCATTCATGACCTCACATCCCTCGCATTGTTCTGCAGGAGCTGACTTTCTAACGTTTTCCTGTAGTTTTCCTTGCACTTCTTAATCTTTGTTTTAAATTGTTTTTGTGTTGTATTCAACAACTCCCTGTTGCCTTTCATGAATGCTTTCTTTTTGATGTTTAGCAGCTTTTTCAGGTCACTGGTGATACAGGGCTTATTATTGAGGAAGCATTTCACTGTTCTTGTTGGGGACAATGCAGGCCACACACAAGTTGATATAATCTGTCATGGCAAGTCATGGCATTGATGTCATCTCCATATTATTCACAAATACATAATATTTGCATCCAGATAGTGTTACCTCATGAACTATGGATGGAGCCAATGTCATACTGGGACACAGCAGTCATTTGGTTTGCATGTACAAAAACAAGTGAACCCAAACTAGAAAATCCACTAAGCATGAAGGCAGAAGAATGAGGCAGGTCTACATTAACTCTATAGAAATCCCTGATACAACTTTCACTGGTCCACAGATGCCAATGCTGGCATTACACTGCTGCAACTTGTCTTATTCTAGCTGCTTATGAGATGAGTTGGGAGGGCTGGTTTCTTTGGTTAGCCTTGGACTTTAGGTCTGGGGGGCAGCCCAGATCCAATGGCCCATTGCATGGCTGGTTTTCTGTCTGCTCCCATCTTTTGTTTCTCTTGGCCAAGGCTCAATTCTCCCTTGTCATTTTTGGTTATATTAAATTTCTATTAAAATATTGCTGTTTGGTGGTGGTCTCATATGTTATGGTTCCTTTCTTGTAACAGTGTCAAATATAACAGGTTCGTGCTATAGCATTCATCCCGACAGCAGCCACACAGATTTAATATGTATTTCAATAAAAAAGTGAATAATGTTTTAGTTTTTACTCTTTGGTAAGATGTTTTGATCTAAAAGAGTTATTGTAAATCTCATTAGAAAGCCTCAAAATGGACCAACAGAGAACAATGATTCAAAATTATCAACTGAGCATACGTGTATATCTTTACACAAAAGTGTTCTGATACAATTCAACTGTTTGGATACCTCTTATAAGAGTGGTAACAGTAAAAGTAATGTTCACTGTGAGTTTTTCAAAAACCTAACTGGTACAGGAAGATGTGCATGTCCTGTTAAGCAAGTGCCATAGTTCATGTGGTATGCTCTAGTAAAAACCAAATACTCCACTTTCCTTCTTTACCACAGAAAGATAGTGCAAGATAATTATAACTTTCTCAAAGACATTAGCACTTTTGGTTTTGAATATTTTGGAAGTATTCAAAGCTGAGACAAGAAATTACTAGCCTTTAAAGCAGGTCTTTGGTATCTGTGCTGTTGGACTAACACAGATCAGTTGCTCTCTCATGTCAGTGCACCTAGATATGCTTATTAGAAAATCTTAATTTAATCAGCAGGCTCTCAAGAGTCAAATTGAATGGATAAACCTTTCTGGAGACCGCATGTCATTAACACAGAGCTGATGCTCTTAAAGAAAATCCTCAGTACTTACTATGAAACCACAAGAGAAGCAGTCCTTGGTTAACTCACAGAGCAATAGTCAGTGGGGCAGACTGATGCTCTGTTAACCAAAGAGCTGATGGGAATTTATTTCATTCTACCAAAAAAAAAAAAAAAAAAACCCAATGTCAACTGCCTCTTGTAATACAGTTTCTCATTCAACAGACAATAACTGTGTCTTGCGCTTAGTAATAGACAAAAAAAATTAGATAAATGTGACAAAACTTTCCTTACACAATCTAGATGATGGTCTTTTCTGTGGTTGCACAGGCTGCTTTCACAAATGCTTTGTATAATTTGTTACAAAAACTAATGCATTGATATTCACACATATCAAACAAAATCCTGGGCCCTCAGAGGCAAAGATAAATCAATAGAGGTCCTCTGTTGTGTTGTCTGCAGGACTTTACTGGTTCACATACAATATACCATATATCTGAATATACTGGATAATTTGTGATAATACATTGGGTTGCAGTGACTGATTGTGAACAATTCATTGGCTATGTGGCACAGTAGAATATGTAGTGTAGACAATGACAGAAAAAATGCTCCAGAGCTTGTGGGGAGGGACGATGAATTAAAAAAAAACTTTTTACATGGGTTAGGCACTCATGCCATGGAACTTCACATTTTAAGGGATCCTTGTGATCAACTGGAGCAGTTGCAGTCTGCTTGTGCCAAAACATGAGGGCATAATTCCCACGCAATCCGATATCAATCGAATGAAATCCAAATGCCTTCATAAATTAGACACATTTCATTTGCCAATTCTCTGCTGAATATGCTCCCACAGAGCAATATGTCTTGTTGTGCTTGACGCCCTTGTTAAAACATGGGTTGATGTGAGCAATATTCACACTGCAAAGCAATCAGTGTTAATTCGCTTAGAGGGTCAAAAAATTAACACAATGCAACTGTTTATGTAAGAAGTCACCCATTAGATATAGTTCAACACTTAGCATTGAAATGAAAATATAAGACTTTCTTCCAGGGAATTCAGATCAAGATGGCATAAAAAAATTACAAAGGAACTTTCTTAGATAAGAGTCAAATAAAATAAAAATGAAAGATAGTTCAAATAACTGTTATTTCCACTCAACCAATGTCAAATCACATGAAAAAATTAACAAGGGTGGCCACTCACAAGAAATATGGTAGATTATCATGAACATATCCAACTGAGATAATTATTTGTTCATGCTCATTAATACAACTCATAATTTTGTTCTATCGCGTATTTCCCCTGCAAACTACATGATGGAAATATGCCTAAATAAAGCCTTTCCATATCTGAGTCGACACAATTTTCAGTTCTGTCATTTAGGAGGAAGAGTGGTTGGATGAAGCATTTGAATGCTACTAAAAAGTGCTTTTAACCTTTAGCTTGCGCTTTCATTCATGGAAAGCTGATAGAAATGCAATTAGGACCAATAAATGTTTTATTAGTAGGACAATATTGCTTTGTTTACACGTTTTACTTCCTTTTTGGTTGGGTTTAAGCCAAAACTTTACTTTGGTAGCATTTGAAAACGATCATGAATTAAGGTAATGTACGTTTTTACATTAATAACTGTTACCTTCATGGACGTCATGTCACAGGCTGCCATGGCTACATTTAAATGCTTCAAGCACTTAGACCACTAGAAGACCTCCAGTAAGCCATTGTTTGTATTTATTTATTTATTTGCCAATGATTGTGGGCATTATTTTTTAGTTAAGAGATGCAATAGCAAAATTATCCCTATCACTCTATGTTATACAATCCTTTCAAAAAAATTCCAGGATCCAGGTGGTGATCCAGATCACCCTCAAAATCTAATCACTTGTTCCATTTCTGAGATTTCCTGAAAATGTAATCAAAATCTGTCCATTATTGAGTTATGTTGCTAAGAGAAAGACAGACAAATTTACAAGGGAGGTGATTACAAAATATTCTTTGGATGACAAAATAGTCAAGATTATACACAAAATAGTGTCTATATTGTTCAAAAATAAAAATCCAGTTTCTTAAAAAAACAAAAAAAAAATTGTTGATTGGTTAAATACAGGCGAAGGAAAATATGTATGAGCGTCCAAAGGAAAAACTGAGATATAGAAATAGATTTAATAGTCTCCTCTTCATAAACTTCACCTGAATAAAACTTTTTACTTGGCTGGGATAACAACTTACAAATGAAGACTCTCTAATTGTAGCATGACTCATATAAAGTCAGATGAACCAACAGATAACGTGTTGCAAAAACTTTTTGTTACTGGAGCGAAAGATAAAAAAAAATATTAAGCTGATCAACATTTTGATCCCCATCCAGAAATTAATAAATTTGGTAAAGATTTCATTTTTTGTTTTGGACTGTGAGGGAACTGTTCCACTGAAAATACTCAGCATGAAAATACTTGTGAAATCCTTTTGGCAATGAAGCAGAATTCTAGGAAAAAGCATCTAAGCAAGTGTGGAGCGGCCAGAGAGTGCAGGGCATTTAATTGGCTCATATTAGCTGGTTGTGGAGGCAGACAAGGCCTCTGACTTGTCTTAATCCATCAGTAGCGCTGTAGGAACAGCATCTAATGAGGGCTGCAAACTATGCTTTCTCCCATTAATAACAGCAATTTGCCAAGATGCAATGAGAAAACAAAACACAACCAATGATGGACCGGCTCAAAATGTGCCTGTTATTGTACTTAGTGATTTATGACTATGGCCTACCTTTGCTTAGATGTCAGTGCAACTAAATGCATGAGAAAAATGGAAGAAGAATTTCCTAGCTCTCTCCCTCATCACTGCCTTTAAGCAGTACACACAGAGAGCTGACTTTTGGAGTATAAAACACAGAATTCTCACTTCAGGTTTGTTAAATGCTTTATTTCAAAAGCTAAATGTAGGGCTTCATTATGATATTATTTTAATAGGGTTAGGGCTTTCTGAACTCAAAACTACAAGATAGCAATGCAAGTATTTATTACAGTGAGCTAGTCTGATGATATGTTGGTACTGGTGCCGGTGAGTGATTATTGTCCAATTATCTATTGTGCTTAAAACAAATGCAATATTAAGGAGGAACTCCTTTTAGGTCAGTAAATGCAAATAGTTAGTATGACAAAGCTTCTGCTTTAAATGAATGATTACAGGTTGTGAAGAGAATGCGGTGTTGTGTGGACATTTAGTTTGGCTGTAGCTGTAACAACTTGTTGAAGCAATCGCATTGGTGAAGCTATGGTCCCCAAATTATACTCTGTAGTTTCAGTGCAAGTCTCACTAGAAAGTGACTCCCATCTGCACTTACAGACCTTCCCAGATGAGGGAGAGTTTTGGAAAACAGGCTTCATAATTGCACAAGCTGCAGTCAAAGTACCACATGTATGCAAAATTTCTCAAAACTCAAACCTTTCCTTGTTTTTTTTTTGTTTTTTTTTGGTATATGTATATGCTTAATAACCACATACATGACTTTCAAATCCCATGTTTTTGACACTGGCTACTGGTTATCAACAAAACCTGTTCTCACAGCTAGACAGAGGCTGTACAGAGCACAGATACATTTATGTACGTAGCTTGTGCTGTATACTATACTATACTATACTATACTATACTATATTATGCTATGCTATACTATACTATACTATACTATACTATACTATACTTTACTATACTATACTATACTATACTATACTATACTATACTTTACTATACTTTACTATACTATACTATACTATACTTTACTATACTATACTATACTATACTATACTATACTATACTATACTATACTTTACTATACTATACTATACTTTACTATACTATACTATACTTTACTATACTATACTATACTATACTATGCTATACTATACTATATTATACTATACTATACTATACTATACTATACTTTACTATACTTTACTATACTATACTATACTTTACTATACTATACTATACTATACTATACTATACTATACTATACTATACTATACTATACTTTACTATACTATACTATACTATACTATACTATACTATACTATGCTATACTGCCATGCTGTATAGCTGTTGAGTGTTTTATTTTTGTTATACATCTTGTCATGTGCAGGACATGTTTACATATACGTATATGTGCATGTGCTGCACTCTTTGTTTGTTTGCTTTATTACTGTGTGAGTGAATGGTAAGTCATTTAAGTGTTTTTGTTTTCTTTTCTTTTCTTTTCAAATTTTACACTCCCTCATGCTTTTACAACCTCATGCACTTGACATGCTCTTTTAACTCTTGCACTTTTTTACTGTGATTGGTTTGCACCTTTTGTTTGTTTGTTGTTTTTGTTGTTTTATTGTTGTATTGTTTTATTGTTTACCTTTATTGTTTAATTAAACCAAGTAGTTGGACAAATAATCAAGAGATTAAAAAACAGCAAAATCATAAGTTGCAGCCCAAGTCATTTTTTTTGGTTACCACCAACTACTATCTGACAGGTCCATACATCCTGCAAGAGAATAAACTATGATGAATTAAGTGCTTTTCTAACATCATGTGGCTCATTTGGAGTCAGTTTCTTCAGGCATGTGTGTAGCAACATTCTGTAATGACATGGCTGACTTGTTACTGCTTTCTACTGTCTCGGTAGCGATAACCCTCCATTTATAATACTGTATGTACAATTAGCCAGCGCTCTGTAGGTCCCTTGTCAAGCCCAATTCCTAAGGCAATGGGTATAAAGATCATGGAAATATTATTATTAATATATTTAATTAATATATTATTAATATATTATTCACAATTTGTTGATCTCTTAATTATTTATTATTTAATATTGATTTTTATTTATTCATTTTAATATGTATTTAATATTTAATTATAGTTTATTTTATTTGAGTTTTTATTTCTTTTTGTTGTTCTTTTACATTTGTTTTCCTGTATTAATTTTGTATTTCTAAAAAAAAAAATCTAAATAAATTAAAGCATTAAATGTTAAATGTGAAGAAAAAAATGTATTTTATGGCCATGCCACACCTCAGGTCAGTAACATGAAATGAAATGAAGTGAAGATTTCACTTTATTCTTATATTTATGAATGGCCTATTTGGGTAATCTGCTGGTTCTCTTATGCTAAAGAGGTCATTTTCTTTGTATTGATTAGATCCTTTTGTCTCCTGCTGTCACTGCAAATCAGTAAACTTTTTTTTTCTTTTTTCCCTTTGGTGGATCAGCTTCACCACATGCATTTCTGCTCAGATGTTAGTTGTTCCTTTTCTTCTAGTGCCTATAGGGCATGATGTATTTTCAAATGGTTTAATGAATATGAAAGCAGATGTAAGTGAATTATTTGCTTTGCCCTAATCCCTAACAAGATCATAATACAGTTGAACACCTGTGGAACATTTTGCATCAATGTATGGAAAACATCCTATGACAGAATAACTTGTAGAACAATGTTTTTCCATACCTTCATTATAGTTTACAAGATTTGCACAGAAAATACCAAGATGCCTTAAGCTGCTCTGATGGCACATGATGGCCCTACAACCTTCAAATTAATCTATTAGTTTTTCCTTTATTTTTCATCTGCTTCTATTTCAAGTGCTTCATTAAATAAGCTGGTAATTACATCAAAAGTGCTAAACAAAACACGTATTATTCAAGACCTTTTCATAGTACCTTGAACAGACAAACACTGTTGACAGCCCCTGTTGATGAATAATACTGCAGTGAAGTGAAGACTGTACACTACAGTCAACACATTTCAGGTAGTGATTTGTAACTGTAAGCTCAGCTCAGGAAGCGTTACGTGGTGGGAGAATGTGGATGACTGGATGTTGATTTATTCTGGCCAAGAGCACAGTCTATGCCTGTGGAGAAGGTCCTTCTTTGTAAACAGAAAGCTGGAAGTTAATGTGTTTTTCAATCAGCATGATTTACTGTTTAATGACATGCTTCAGCTTCAAGAGTGTCAGCAGCCGTCCTTTGTAATCCACCACCCTCCCACAAGTCCATACTGCTATAGAGGACAACAGTCACATGAAACCCAACCAATGGGTCCTCATTCTGAAGAGCCTTAGGCATTTGGAATTATCATGTCATTGGTGAGACAAGTCGGAGAGACAAAGGAAATGCAACCAATCCTCCTGTATGGCAGATGCACTAGCAGAGTAATTTTAGCTGGCCAAGTTGGAAGTTACCACATCATATTTTCTCTTTTCTTATCTAGATCTTTGTTAGTATAACAAGTAATGTACAACTGCAAAACAAACCATAGGTTTCACCTGATTATTGGCTGTACCTTATTTTGGCCTATATGTGATGGTTTTCTTGCAATGTAATGTTAATGAGGTTTAGTACCACTTTTGTATTCAACAAAATAAACACCTACATGGAAGCAGGTTTTCCCCCTTTAGAAAAATAAAACACTAAGGTTGTACCAGTTTTTTACTGAATACCAATCATGTTTGACTTGCATAATAAAGACAAAGGATGATTGCTGTTGAAACATGCAAGTGGGCCCTGGTGAGCTCCTAGAGCACCAGATTCCCAATGGCACATACAGCCAAGCCTGGTGCTTATTATCCATATGGGGACATGTATGTGCAGGAACAAATGTTCCATTAGTTTGTATGTTTTCACTGGAGATTTTAAAAGTCTGAGGTGTTTGCATGCATTGGTGTATTTGAGCGTCAAAAGAGGAATGCATAAAAAAATGGATAATAAAATAAGTAATTAAAATAAAATGGCATTCACATAAACAGAAAAGAGACTCTGAAGTATATTTTGTTAAAAAATAATATATACATATATATATATATATATATATATATATATATATATATATATATATATATATTCAATATAATATACACTATAATGACAATAATGGTATATAAAATGGTGAATTTTATAGAGATTAAGTTAGCCTCCTGAAACTTAAGTAGAGTAAAATGATGTTTAATCTCTAAGAGGATATTATAAACCTGCATCATCCCAGATAGCTAAATATAGATTCATCTGCCTTCTAGCATCATTACTGCAGCTGTGAAGACTATTTGTAATCATTATTGCGTGGCTGCCAATCCCAATAATTTATGAACCAAACAAACCAAGCCATTTCTACTCAGAGAGGTTGTAATATTTTTTTCTTTTCTTTTCTTTTTTTTGAAATGCTTTAAAATACTAATGCATCTACATGCATGTGAAAGATGTTATTCAGTGAGGTGGTGGAAATGTGTAAGGACATGATAAGAAGCTTTCAGAAGTTTTCCCACTCAATTTCTTAGCCACTCTACAGCCCTAGGGGATTTTTTGTGTGTGAAAGCAAATAACACACTCATGAGCAAGATTATATTGTCAACCACATGCCTTGCATATCCCAAAACATTGCACCACAGCTGCATCTTAATCCTTTACTAAACTGTCATGGTGAACATGTGAAATTCACTGGAAGAACAGTTGCATTTCCTGGAACCTCAATGGATGAGTCTCTTGATAGTGTGCACAACAGTGTAAGCAAATAGGGACTTCTAACTAAGGGCTATAAATCCCCAACTCATCAATGTAAATGCTGGTTTCAAGTTGATGAAGCAGCTATGTGACCAAAATATTTGGATTTTGGATTATTACTCAAATCGTAATACTCTCTCTTGCCACGTTGTGGTTATATAGATACAAATACGCTTGGAACAAATTCTTTACATCAGGATAATCACAGTGCGAGAAAATCTCATAGAATGCTCTACATGCTGTATCTGTAATAGTAATTCAGGTACAGAGGTTTTTTTTTTTTTAGCTTTACAGTGTTTACTGTAAATTTAGGTGGATTTCTGCAAAAAGAAAAAAAGTGTACATAGAAAACTGTTGTTTTTTTTTTTGTTTGTTGTTTTTTATTACTAATACTATGTAATTTTGTTGTACAGTGTGCAATGACAATTAAAGGGATTGAATTGGAAAAAGGCATTGAATGTACCAATACTACCCTTCCTTACACATTTCAAAAAAGTAACTATTTTTTTATAAAAATAAACACGTCAGCTAATTATCTATTACTTTGTAATAAATGTAATAAACAAATCCAGAGATAAGAAAAACAAAATGTCACAGGACCTTGAAAACAGGCATTCCAATCTGTTTTTAATATGATGAACAGGACCTGGGTGCCATATTAATAAAGGCCTCAAAGAAGTCTTGATGTTGTTACCAAGGAAGCAAGTTGTCCTGGTAACTCAGAGACAGGCTTGCCACAGTATCAATCACTGTTTGTGCATTCAAACAGTAGACCCCTGCATCACCACAGGTCATGAGCAAAGGCAGGAAATGAGCGTCGGGATGGGGGCAATGTGTAGAAATGGACCTTCTGAATGTGAAGTGAGATCTGAGGCACGCATCCAGCATACAGGGAACATAAACATCAGACTCAATTTATCATAGCAGAATTGCTGCTGTTACAAGACACCCATTTCATGTATTTTTAGTGGCCATTCCCAACATCTGTCATGTGTTTGCTCTTGTTTCCTTTTCACTGAAGCTTCACTCATTTTTTTTTTAATAAGGCCAAAAAGAGGAGATACTGTTACACTTGGTGTCCTACAGGAGAAAAACTCCAAAGTGACCTCAGGTAAGATATTTATAACTGAGTGTTTTAAATTTCTCTGACAAAGACTACATGCAGGGGTGTACTTGTGCCTCAGTTGATGTCCGGTAATGCATTATACATTTAACTCTAGTGCCACTTCAAATGAGTCACACAGTTATTGTATTCTCTTGTAGTCTGGTTATTGTTAAATACATTTTTCTCTTGAAATAAGGTAATGGTGCACAAGGAAAAAAGAATGAAAAATAATTTATCTAGCTTTATTGGAGGTCACAGGAATTATGCTGATAATCAGAAAGCAATTAGAAAACTGGAGTGCATTATCTTAAGTCAATCCTAATATATCACTGTTGTAGCATAGAGCTTAATGAAAATAGGAATGAGCTGTAGCTATTGTTAGACTAGGCAAAATTACAGCAAGGCATTGTCTACAAACAGATCATTAGCTTGTCTAACTTCTGTCTGATATAGCAGGTTTAAATTTAAGTCACAGTAGGCTATACTACAGCGTTTCATGTAGTCCATTTAGAAGTAAAGAATTACCTAAATATGTAGCACCAGTAGGCTTTCTTACTAGACTCTGGCCTTTCACCAATTATCTGATTACTATGTCTGTCTGCCTAAAAGCTTGCAAGGCTCTGAGACCATCCACCTGTTAGACCACTGACTCAGCCCCCAATCTGGCCGATGCAGAGGGCATAATCCATGGTTGGATATTACATCAAAAGGCCTCAAAGGCGAGCCGAGGTTTGTTCATCATTCAAGAGCCAAGCAAACTGGTAAGGAGGATAAAAATGAAACTCACATGCCGATTTATCAGAACTGTGGTGAGGATTAAAGGACTGCCAGTCCCGGCCTGCACAACCAGCCTGCTGCTGACATGCTTTGTTTTAGTAGCTTTTAACCCCCCCCCCCCCCCCCCCCCCCCTGGTCTTTCAAGATGTACTTCATCACTTCAATAGAATCTGACCACCATTTTCAAAAATACAAATTTCAAAAAATAATTACAATTTGAGGTATACAATTATTGAAGTTATACATGAGGTGACTAAATATTTTTTTTTCTTTCCTTTGTGATGCACCCTTTACTGTCAAACAGGAGAAATGGAACACACCCAAACCCATCTTCAGTTCAAGCTTTGTTTTGTGTGGTGGGCTAAGGAGGAGGAGCTCATGTGACTACTGATAAAGAAAAATGCAAAACAAACTCCATCTCAACCCTAACAATTGTTTTTTTCTTATATAGCCTAAACTGGCACAACAGCACTTCCATACCATGAAACATCTATTTTCTTTTTTTTTTTTATACAAAAATCCTTGTAAAGTAACCACTCAGCTCAACATCAGAATTTATTCATTGCAGGGTGGGGCAGAGTGGTGACCAGACCTGTATTAAAAACTGCCAGAAAAGGAGACAGATGTCCCAGCCCACGTTCTTATATGATCCCTGCTTAGGGAGCAGGCTGGTATTCCAAAGCCTCATCTGAAAACAAATTAAAGAGGATTAAAGGCTGCCACTGCAGCTCTTCTCTTCTCTGTTCAGGGGAATGTAGTGTCCTGCTGGCCAAAATGGTAACCTTTACAATGAGTTCCTGTTCTGTACGGATGCATCCATTTTAGGGTTAAAAACCAGGTGAATACATATCTCAGCTGTTTTAGTTTCATGTCCAACACACCAGAAATTAAAGCAAATAATGACTCTTATATTTACGTGTTGTGTTTTCCACTATCTGTGGCTGGTAAAACCTTGTTCAGGTTAATGATGCACTTTTAAAACACACAGTTGTACATTCTTTGATGATCTGCCATCTGCATAATTTGCTGTTTTCAAATTTCACTACTTTCAGTTTGATCTGCAACCTAAAAAAAGTGACTCTGCAGAAGATGTCATGTTGCAGGATGAGCCAGTAGCAAGTAGCTAGTGCCATAAAAGATAACACATATTCATCTCCTAATGTCAGATAAGGATCACAGTGTGCCAAATGCTTTGGCTTATAACTAAATATATGTTGTAGTTAGTGTATTAAGTGCTGGTTAGATATTCATAGCATGCCAAAAACTGCAAAACCACATGTTGAAATGATGCATCTGCTAAAGAGCAGCATGTTGCCCTTCTTATGTCAGCACTCCCTGCGTAGTGCAGCAGAGCTTCTGTACTAACATGGTTGTTAGTCTTGTTGCTACATCAGCTCTCAAAATATTATATCATGCAAGCATAGTCTGCAAAAGCATTGCACAAAATAAAGACAGAGCTTTGCAAAGCTCATGAAATGATTTTTGAACTGCTTTGCAGTACTAATCCTGTACTTTACCTTTGCAAGCAGTGCTTTGTGTGTGCATGTGTGTGTCAATCTGTAAACCAAGGACATTTTAACTGATTAGACTGACACTGGTTTGATCATCTTTCAGCACCATTCCCCTGTGGCTACAGTTACACTAAGCATTAATAACTCTTCATTAACTCTAATATCACACATATAATTCTTCTTGTGTCATTGTACCCACCCATATGTTCTCTCCCACAACTGGGTAGTGGCAGGTTTAGGGCAGTCAATGAACCCCCTGGTTTAACCTGCAGCTATTACCCTTTTATATTTTGCAGAGAAAATTGAGTCATGAAGTCAGCTACGGGGGCACCGACTGTGAGATGAATTTTAGTATTGATCATAGACACATTGCACATTTTTATGAAACTGGATGAAATGATAAAAGTAACAAAGATCAGTGTAAATTCATCTATTCATAACGATAACAAGCAAGGTTGTATTTTTTTTTTTTAATGATTATTAATATAACCTTATGCTGTTACCCTCATTTAAGGCATTTTGAGGTACTTGTGCTTAGAGGAGGGGCTTCTGTAGTGAAAACACAGACATAAACTGGAATTACTAAACTAACCCTTAAGATTACTCCTGTTTTAATGACACAGGAGGAAAGTTGATACAGACAGAAAATGGTACAGTTTCTCTGACAGAGTATAAGCAGGATGGGAGTATTTATTTTCTAGAATTACACCACTTCATCTACAGTCCCTGACAAAAGTCTTGTCGCTTATCCATTTTGTAGAAACAAAAGCTTATAACCTGACTTTAAATTCATCGATTGGTTTTAGAAATGTCTCATATGAAAGCTAAAACCCTCCCAAATTATGCTCAATATACTAAAATAAATTTGCTTCACTGAAGAAAGATTGATCATTTAATGAACACAGAAAGGTCAGATTTTGGCAAGACAAAAGTCTTGTCGCCTTGTCATATGATGCACCCAATCCTAGATTACAGCCTCACCTGTGATCAGTTACTGATCAATCACTTAGTGGGTGTGTATAAAAAGAACCCCAGCACACCAGACCTTCACATCAACTGCAACTTGACCTCTGACAACATGCCTAAGATCCACCCTGAGACCAAAGCGTTAATTATCAAGAGGCTGAAGACCAGATCCACTGCTGAGGTGGCTGACACCTTCAATGTGTCTCAGCGTCAAGTACAAAGAATAAGAAAAAGATATGAAAAGACTGGAGATGTTTTTGACAAGCCCAGGTCCGGCAGACCCCGCAAGACAACTGCTCGGGAGGACCGTTTGTTGCTTCGAAAATCCAAGGCCAGCCCCTTTTCCACTGCAGCAGAGCTCCACCAGGCCTGGTCACCTCAAGTTCCTGTGTCAACCAGAACAGTTTGTAGAATCCTGTCTCGAAATGGCCTCCATGGTCGAATCAGTGCACAGAAACCAGCTCTAAACAAAAGGCAATTAAAAAACCGTGTGGCATTTGCCAAGGCCCACAGCCTGCTAAAAGGATGGACACTGGAAAAGTGGCAGAAGGTGGATTTCTCAGATGAATCCTCGGTTGAATTACATCACAGCCGCCGCAAATATTGCAGGAGACCTACTGGAGCCCGCATGGATCCAAGATTCACCCAGAAAACAGTTAAGTTTGGTGGCGGAAAAATCATGGTCTGGGGTTACATTATGGGGGTGTGCGAGACATTTGCAGGGTGGAAGGCAATATCAATAGCCTAAAATATCAAGAAGTATTAGCTACCTCTTACATTCCCAACCATAAACGGGGTCAAATTTTGCAGCAGGATGGTGCTCCATCACATACTTCTATCTCTACATCAAAGTTCCTCAAGGCGAAGAAGATCAAGGTGCTCCAGGACTGGCCAGCCCAGTCACCAGACATGAACATCATTGAGCATGTCTGGGGTAGAATGAAAGAGGAAGCATGGAAGGCAAAACCAAAGAATCTTGATGAACTCTGGGAGGCATGTAAGACTGCTTTTTTTGCTATTCCTGATGACTTCATCAACAAATTGTATGAATCATTGTCGAACCGCATGGATGCAGTCCTTCAAGCTCATGGAAGTCATACAAGATACTGAATATGGATCTCACAGCACTACTACTTAATTCACTGATGTTATGCAACATATTTTTGTATTTGAAGTAAATTATTTGTTCAATTTTCTGTAGGCGACAAGACTTTTGTCTTGCCAAAATCTGACCTTTCTGTGTTCATTAAATGATCAATCTTTCTTCAGTGAAGCAAATTTATTTTAGTATATTGAGCATAATTTGGGAGGGTTTTAGCTTTCATATGAGACATTTCTAAAACCAATCGATGAATTTAAAGTCAGGTTATAAGCTTTTGTTTCTACAAAATGGATAAGCGACAAGACTTTTGTCAGGGACTGTAATCTGACTTCCTCCATTACACATCTCAATTATTTAACTAATTGTGCTTTCCCGCATACTATAATAGGTTGTCTTTTGTCTCATCTTCTTTGAGCTGATGTGTTTAAGTAATGAAGTGAAAAAAAATAAGGCAGAATGTGGAAAGGAAACGAAGAGGAACACAGAGAAAAAAATCACTTTCACTTGTCTTGCATGAGGGGAAGTTGGAAGCATTGATATTCACAGCTGTCTCTCCGTTTTGGGTTGTGTTTGTTACTTGACTCCAACCAACTGCAGCTCAAATAAATGCATGTCTCCCTCTCATAGTGTTGGAAAAAGAGCCACCACATTAATTGAGCTTAACTAAACCACATCTGTTTGGTTTATGAAAGAAGATGTAG
Source organism: Melanotaenia boesemani (assembly GCF_017639745.1). NCBI lineage: Eukaryota > Metazoa > Chordata > Actinopteri > Atheriniformes > Melanotaeniidae > Melanotaenia > Melanotaenia boesemani. Next base: position 18,110,780 of record NC_055684.1, on the reverse strand, counting down.
AGTGCATCTACCATTTTATTATGTGTACATGAGCTCAACAGGGTAACATGCTCACCTCAGAGAAAGCAAGGGATCTGGGTGACCCTAACCAAACAACAAGAGTAGATTGTAAAAGTCATTGTCAATATCAGCCATGGTTAAAATACTTTTTTAATCATGTATCTTATAAAAGTTTGTGATGGTTTGACTTGGTAGTTTTTTCAACCTCCAGTCAGCTCCATCTCCTGTCATGCAAGATGCTTGACTACTTTTGTCTCTCTCTCTCTCTCTCTTTCTTTTTTTTTTTAAACACTAAACAAGTTGACAGCAAAGGATATAACTCAAGAAGCCAAAGTTGTCATCCCACACATTGGACACAAGATTAAACCCAAACAAAGGCAGCAAACAAAATTCTGTGTGATAGTGTTTTCTATTTTAACAAAAGCCACAGAACAAAAGGTGTCAAAACCCACAGTCTGCAATAATCAAAACTACTTCAGTTTCTTTTTTTTCCTCCTTTCCAAAATGAAAAATAGCCTTGTCAAATTCAGTTCTGATGAGCAAAGTCAAGAAATAAACAGAAGGATTCACATCTGCCAGATGTGTGATCCAAACCAGGATTTGTACTTTTTCCTTTTCTTAGGGAAGAGCTGCTGCTTTCCTCAACAGGTGAGAAGTGGGTTTAGGAGTGAACAATATGTGGAGATAAATATATATACCAAAGGATGAATGTTCTCAATATCTTGGTAGTGTATGACAGTCTGCTCTCATAAATGATTTGTATGATTTCTGGTGAAAAATAATGCACGGATATTCCCACACATCCTATAAAATCCTGAGCCAATCAGGGCAATGATTGGGAAGTGAATTCTTTTATAGTTTTTTTGCTCATAGTCACAATTTAAATGCCTTAATCTAATGCTATTTTACCTAAAAATAAGCCATAATGCTAACTTGCTGATTTGAGGTCTGCTGGCAGACTGGATTCCTATCAAAGTGGATGGGGAGTCATCTTGTATCAGTGCTGCTAACCACTAATACGATAAATAATCGTGGTAATGAAACAATCCAAGAGTCAGGTTTCATTAAAAATTATCTAAAAAAAAGTATAGGAAAGTCAGATACAGCAAAAAAAAAAAAAAAAAAAAAGTGTTTGCAGACTGTGCTGTATAACCTGCTCTCAGCTCATTGGTCAGTCAGTGAAGCCCATCGCTAGTTGGCTGTAGTGCCATGCAACAGCAACAAAAACTGAACATTTTTCTATTTTCTTGTGTCGCGTCACAAGCCCCCGTGTGCACATCTAAGTGAACTAGCGCAACATTTTACATGCACAAATGTTGCCTGTCGCTTTGCTGGAGGACGGCAGCGATTTTCGTTTCATTGCACAAGTTCCACAGAAAATGATGGAGAAGGAGCGACGTCGCCTCCTGTGTGTTGTGCCCATAAAGCTGCTGAAAAGAGTAATAATATCAGCAGAAGTTTTTTTTTTTTTTTTTTTTTAAGCCCACACATCAACATCATTTATCAGGTTGGAACATTTTCTAAGTTTATCAGCAAACTAACTCTCATATGCAGGGCTGGGCAGATAGGTCCAAATATTAATATTATGGATACCAAGACTATTATTGGTATTGATTCATACCATCATGATGAGAACAATAGTTTTCTTGCAGAGAGTTTTGGGGTCAAAAAGCCAAAGAATGTAAATGAGAGCCAACCAATAATAGATTTTGCTTTTGTTTAACTAATTTACACTTTTGACTTTATTTTTCTCAAACAGTTGTTTGTGATTAAAAGGATTGATACCAACATTTGAAATATTGCCCACCCATACTAACTTGTTTGTTCCACCCATGTGGTTAAAAGGGGCATTTTTGCTAAACTAGCCATCAGATCTGAGCAGGTCATCCGGCTGATGATCTGGCTGATCGCCCGGTTTAAAAGGAACAAAAACTCCGGGTGCGGAGTTTTCTGTAAATGTTGTGCACCCACTACCTCTAACAGGCAATAACTCTTTATTTACACATTGCAGTTAACAACATTTATAATAGTGCATATAAAAATTAATAAATGTGATTTACAATTAGTGTTTAAGTCGCTTCTCGAGCGTATTTCAAAAGTTTTGCTTTTCATCCATTACATGTGGTATAAATTCAGAAAAAGAGTTGCAGCTTTTGTGTTAATGCTAATTATGAAGTTTTGTGGTTTTTGTATTCGTATTATGATATTGTAGTTGGTGTGTACCTAACTGAAGAGTGTTGAATGTTATAGATTTTTCCATCTACTGCAGAAAAGACATGGAGTGATCCTCAGAAATGTCATGTAGAGTCCTCTATTAACCCCTAAAGAAGGCAATAAGTCATATAAAAGCCAAACTCTCTCTTCTTAAACCACAGACACAGCTATAATATTTTCATGCTATTATTTGATTTTGCTGTATCTCACAAATTCCTGTTTTCTGAATTCTTTTTTCTTATTTCTGTTTTCTTTTTTACTCTCACAACACAGGTGGCATCATGAAACCACTCTTTCTAACTAATCACTAGCTTATACAGCAGCATTTGCCAATTAACTTTTGTCCAATACAGTCATTTTTAAATTGTATATTGTATTTTAAAAATAGGACTCATCCGTTTACAAGTTCCCTTTCCATCTCTAAGGACGCTCACTTCAAAATGAAGAAAAAAAAAATGGCTATGTAAAGGTTTAAACTTATTTATACCATGTTTTTCCTGCAAGAAACAAAGGAATATTTACATGCCAAAATAAAAATAGACATTGATTTTCCTTTCAGTAGCAAATGGTATCAATGCATACCATTTATTAATTTATGTAAAACCAAAACATATACATAAGGAAAATAGCCAATGTTGATTGATCTACCAATAATTTCAAAGCACTAAATACAGAAAAAAGGTGTCTTGTGGCTTCAGAACTCAGAGCAATTTGGATTCAATAATTGTGTGATCACGCAGTAAAAATGAAAATTGTTACAATCTGAGCAGCCCAGACACAACTGTCCTATCCTTGGACGAGTATAGCTGTAAATTGGTCAGTAAAAAAATGGCTTAAAAGTTTTCTTAGCAACGACTTCAAAAGACAGTATTATATCTGACAGCTCCTTTCACGCCTCTGAGAAGGTAATAATTGTGTGCAGCGAGTGCAATGAGAGAATTTCAGCCACAGAAGACGGGTACATGTGTCACATAGATAGAAGCTGCTAAACGCTTGGATACTTCTTTTGTTTACTCTCTCTCTCGCTATTTTATTTGCCTTCTGTTTGTGCATGCAATTATGTTATCTTTTTTTTCTTCTATGTAAAAAATAATTGAATTTCTTTCAAACAGTTTATACACTACCAGTTAAAAGTTTGGACACACTGTTCCATTAAAACCAATAGGTAATTGTGATTCATTTGACTGGTTATAAATAAACACACACACACACACACACACACACACAAACATATATATATATATATATATATATATCAGCTTGAGAACAAGATAAAAAAAAAAACAGCAATAAACCCCCGTAAATAACATCTGACAAGCCCGCGAGCAGCAATGCTAATTGCTAGGAAGGTCAGGATGGCAGCTTTCAGCTCAGCATTGCTGTGCTCCAGAGCCATGTGTGCCCGTCACTCACCGCTGTTACAGACAGACACTATCCTTGTGAGCACCAGAGGGTACAATGACAATCACAATGTCTTCAACTTATTATTTATATAACTTCACTTTCATCTTGCTACTAGAAATGATTATAAAAAAGGTGATATATAAAGACCAGTTTTTTAAAAAGACTCCCTTGCAACATGATTGCATGCCTATACAGTTGTTTTATGGCCTGTGTCTTATTTTGTACTGTCATGTTGTGGTACATAAGACTGAAGGATCAGCTGCTGTCTTTATCATACTGTGTCTCTATGCTGTATGTGTTTATTTACTATAAGCTTTCTCACTCTAAATCTTAAACTCACAGTTAGTCTGACTGTTTAATCACAAGCCAGTAGGGGTGGGAAGGATGGGTGTTGGAGAAGCAGAGTAGTGAAGGCATAAAGCTAAATGATGAAAATCCCTGCTGTCACAGTGTCCCTGTAACATGTTCACTTGGGGTGCTCATCTGTCTCCGCTTCCCACTTTAGCAAGGCAGTCTAAATAAGGAACATCAGGGGCATCCTTGACAAAACCCTGAACCTGCTCACAAGGTCAGCTATTTCACCTAGGCCTAAGGTTACCATCATGGGCGTCTGGTGCAATCAGGTGTGACCATCTCTACTCTAGAGGCACTGAGGATTAGGATTTAAAAGACTGCAAGGGCAATGCTTGACTACAATGAGGCAACATATGAATTACAAAAGCTTTCAAACACAATTTTATAACCCCTAATCTATAAATAACCATGTAATTATAATCCTAATTTAATATTTCTGTCATCCCAGAGGTGATCCTATTGTTTATTGGAAGATGATTGCACATGTTTAGGTTTATGACTCTATAAAACTATTAAGATTTTTAAAGACAAAGAAATCCATACAAAGCCAAATATCACATCAAACAATGTTATCGCTTGAATTTTAAATTGAAACTTAAAGAGCTACCAGAGTCACATTTTGCCATTCTTGCTGGTATTTTTGTGTTATGGAACATAAAAAACAAGTTTCATGATGGTGCAGCAGTAGAAATGTTCCTTTTAGTCTCAGCTGGCTTGATGGACATGTCAGAGTTTGTGTTTGATTGGCTGCAAATTGCAGGCTGCCAGAATGCTGGTGTTACACAATAGAAAATGAAAGACAAAGTATACAACCTGTGTTCTGGCAACAAGGCATCAATGCTGACGTGGTGTAAGAGAGACTGAAGAATAAGGAGGAACTTCTACATACACAAAGTGTACTTTTGTATTTATGCACACATGCTGTTTAATGTGCCATTGAGTACCTACCTGGCTATTATCTCTAAAATATGTAGAAAAACTTGTTCTTTCCCCTTGTAAATTGTTGTTTGGTTTAATGTCCAGTAAGTTAAAGTGCAGGACAATGCTATTCATGTTTGATAGTTTGGCATTTAAGCCAAAAAAAAAAAAAAAAAAAAACAACTTGAAAGCTAGTTTTCTCTCTTAGCCATATTTTGAAAAAACACTTAGATCCATCTACACAGTCGGTTACCAGTATAGTATTTGAAAGAATGAAGCACCATTTTAACACCAAAATCTGACAGGCCTTTTTTTCCCTGAAAGAAACACAAGATTAAGTATGTGCAACAGCCAATTTCAGATGCATTTTGCAGCTTTAATACATCCCCATGATTAAATAGCAATGCCTTGATCACTGTAGAGAGAAAATTACGCAACTGTATAGAGGTGCTGACGGCATAGCTGTGATACAAGTACACATCATGTTACTCGCCACTGTTTTTCTGAACATGTTTCTTTATCTCACGCCATTATCTGCTATGTCACTGTTTACACAGAGATGTTGTAATGAGCATTGATTTGACATATTAAAGTATTCCTATGTCACATACAGTATTAAGTAGATTTTTTTCTCAATTATAATTGAATGATGGTTTACTCTCCCAGTGACAGGTCACATCCTGTGTTCCAAATATCATTTTTAATGTTCCTCACTAGTTAGAAACACGTTACAGTGAGTCGTACGATTTAATAGATTATTTTGTGAGTTGTCACGTCTGGGGCCTGTTATAATGTGACAATGGCTCATTGACTTTTAATGGGATGCAATTTGAGCTGAATTTCAGTGTTTAGAGCAACAAAGTAGAGGACTACAGCCGAGTGATGGCCCCGATAATGTGTGATGTTTCCTTGGGTTTTAAACATGGCGGTCAGAAGAGAAAAAGAAAAGATGCATATAGAGCTGTAAATCTCAAGAAGACCAGCAACAGAGAGGAAGCAAACTTGACTTTGTAAGGCGTGAAAGAAGCATCAAAGTCATGCAATGATACTGAAACATTTGCAATAAATATTGGCTTCTTGCAGATGATAACAGAGCGGCATGGTATAGCCATCACTCAGTCACAGGTTTGGTTTAGAAACGCTCATGAATGTGTGATCCTTGCATGAACTGATGGCGTTTTCTGCTCGAGTAAAGAAGAAAATAATATAGGGATTGTTGGAGTAGTTCTCTAAAAACAGGACCGTTTTGACATTGCTTTTACTGACATTCATAATGCTTAAAGGACACAGTGAGCATCCAGCAGCCTCCTCCCCTGTCGTTTTATGACAAGCTCTAACATGCCACAATCTGGTGGCACCCAGGTACCATCACTCCAGTCATTATCTCACAAAACCAATTCCATTTGACCTCTGCAGCTGATGCGCATTATTCATGACAGGAAGAGCTCCAACATGTGATTTCATTCCCAGTGAAGGAGACACAGGAACTAAAAAGCGCTGGAGCAAGTGAATGACAAACAGAGTGGGAAACAAAAAGAAAACGAGACCCAGACAGAGTCAAAGACCAGAGACATAAAAACAATTAATTTATAGAGACAAAGTGATAAAGAGTTTAACATCTAAAAGGAGAAAGGTCACATGTAGTAAGTGGTACACCTCCATTAAATTCCATGGTCACCTTCAAACAAAAATAAAATGACCGCTCTATGTTTCCACCCCATGGCTAACACCCCCCTGCTTCCTCATTAGACCATAAGTGAAACTCTAATGAGCAGGAAAAAGCCTTTGAGTAGTAGGTAAGATGAATGGATGCAAGTGGCTACTTCACATCCCATACTTAATGCAGAGGTAGTGTCTCTCTTGGTGCTCCACAACAGAGATCATTCTAGTGAGTCCTTCAGGACCAAAGGGGCCTAAGAGACTCTAATTACATCACTCAGGTAATTATCCACAAAGCTGTTGTCATGGATAGATATTTTTGTTTGGCTGAAAGTCTCAGTAGACAGAAAACAAAGGTAAGGAAAGGTGAATGAACTTGAATAAAAGCCACTGAATAGGTTCTTTTTTACTCTTCTTGAACAACTGAATCACTGTGCTACATACACTTGCTTTTTGGATATTTCACTGGGCAAAGAAAAATCCAATGAATGAAATATATGAATATCATCTTCAATGTAGAGGTCTAAATTCCCTTCTATTATTTAAATCAGCCATTCTGCAATATCATGAGATCTGGATTAATTTTTTTTTATCCTGGGATTATAATAAAAGGGTGCATGGTTGTACCTGTGGTCATTACTAAAGTTACACATTTTTTCTTAGCGTGAAACTTTGGGTAGGGAAAATTTTAGTTGAGCCTGGTTTATACTTTTGAATAACAGAACTTTTTCATTTCATGTTGTCTTGTGTTAATTTCTCCTCTTGCTTTCCATAGCTCCCTTTACTCTCTAAAACATCTTACTAACTTTAGAAATAGGACATTGATAAGTCCCATCTTATCATCCTGAGCTATTCAGAGTGGACGAATGACCATTTTTCATGTTGAAGCTACATACTCAACCTATTTGTTAACCAGAGTTTGGCCACACTTAAAGAAGTTTAAACTCTTATCTTGAAGGCTGAAAGATGGCTTTCCTCTAGGTCTGATGATCCAGATATTTCAGTGGGGAAATCCACAGAAGGTCCTGAGCCAATGCTGCAGATATCTGGGTTCTTGAGTGCCATCATTCCTAAATAGCTCTAGAATATTTCAGGACTTGTATGTGTGAAAGCAACTCTAGAGACTTCAGGTGTTTTATCTTAGCATATGTGTGTTGCTGGAATTAATGCATGTGGATTAAAAATTTGAATGTTATTTTTAATCTGTGTGGTTTTAGGTTCAGCTGAACCAGAAAATGAAAACAACGGAAAAGCTGGCAGAGGTTATGTCTTTGCTGAACGCAGCTAATGATCTGGCCAGTGATGGGCTGGCAATGGTAACTGAAAAGCCAGTAGTTTCAAATGAGAAGGGCACTACTCATGTGTCTAACCCAGCAACCCTTCGCATCAGCTATGCCTGGGCATTTGTGTGCCAAGATTGGCAATGAGCACGCAGAGGATAGAAACCCACCAGATGGGACTGAAAAGACAGCAGAGAGCTGAAGTCAATGAAAATAGCTAAAGTTGACACAATTATATACATGACTATGTTCAGCATAGTCATATATATATATATATATAGACATGGATGGATGGATGGATGGATGGATGGATGGATGGATGGATGGATGGATGGATGGATGGATGGATAGATGGATAGATGGATAGATGCCAAGTGTTCTCCAGGCACCATAATCCACTGCTCCTAGTTAGACAGAATTTCCCAAATGGGATCTATAAAGTACACATTATTACACGTAGTAGCTGTATTATCACCAAGTAAATGAGCCTATCTGAAAGAAGACAACTGCACCGTTAGGGTCTAGATCCAAATTGGTCATAAAAATAAATAAATAAATAAAAACAAAATATATATATGGCCTGCCATTTTGTAGACACATTCCTTTCTAAGGGGTGGATTGCTGTTGTGGGACACAGATTAATAACTTATCTGACTGTTAAAAGAATTAAGAAAGGAAAGCTGTATGACAAGCATTCACAAGTAACAGTACCAATCAAATGTATGGACACACTTACCCATCAGGTTTAATGGGTAAGTGTACTTAACAATTACACTGGATTGTGGAACAAAAACTGATAAAGTGGTAACAGAAATAATTTTGCAGACATCTATGTTGTAATGAATCAGTTTGCTTTGGCATAGCTCAAGCATCAAACAGTGCTTTATAGTATGCTGGTATAATAAGTGAATACTTCAAACCAAAGGCTGTGAAAAGAAAAAAGGTCTTTAAATGAGAGGTAACCACTAAAGGCAATAAGTTATAAGGCACAGGAAGTGGAGGCATAGATTCATCAAGGCCAGCAGAAACTAGAAGAAGAGAGTGGTTGCTTGAACTCAGTGATGGATTAAGCTGTCTGATGCTGCTCATGATTCATATAGAGTAATCATCATTCAGACCAAGAGTCCATAGTGTATTACAATTGCATGCTGAAAAATTACTAATACAGTAAGTCACTTTGGCAAATTAAGATTTTTTTTCTAACATCTTGGGTTGTGGTTATATAGTGCACTTTACCTGCCCCAAAAGTAAATGCTGAATTAAGTATTTGATATTCCCAACTACAGTATATTTCAGACATGCTGAAAATGAGTAGTCAGAACTCACAGCCTTAAAATATCAAAGCTGAACAAATGTCCTGCTTATCAGGTCAAGGAGGTTCATATAGGGACCATTTGGAACAGTTTAAACTGCTACAATTTCTTTTTTGCTACATTTAAAATACTATTATGCCTGCCCTGGTGCGCACAAGGTTTACATTAAATGGACAGATGAATGTAATGAATGGATAACAGATCATTGGAGCTCAGCTCACTAACAGTCACTATCCAAAATAAGCATATGCAGATGCCCTGTTTGCTGATCGGTCGGTTGGAAACAATTATACAGCCAGCCAGTATTCACTGAAAAACCAATGGCTTTCTCAACACGTACTCAGAGGTCTATTACAATAACCTATATTAGATGGCATAGACAGTACAGCAAGCATTCTGCACTACTACTACAGCAGCATGGGTCCTTAGTGGATGCAAACTTCACCGTATAATTGGGATTCAACTTGCATGTCAAGGTGTGAAAGTACATGTAATGAGAAACAGCAGGAAAGCTATGATAAAACAACAAGCTTTAAATGCTGTCAATTTAGCACTGAAATTGATTAAGTGAGTCATTTGACATGCTTGCTAACTTGCCAAAAAACTGCTTTTTCGGCATGTCTCTAAGGAAATCACTCTTAACTAAAGTTAATAGGCTGGAACACTTTGGGAGTTAGTGATGTGGGACCACACGTAAGTATTAGCCAATCAATCAGACTGCATCCTCTTGCAAGCTCTGTATCCTACATGGATATATTTGAAACTGTACACAGACTGATGTCTCTCAATATGGCAGACAGGCTTCACTGAAGATGTGATAATTCCTAAGGGTCAGCACCATACTCATATGCTTTACAACCCCAAGCAACGACAGTCCAGACTGGGTGGCACAGTCAAGACAAGGTGCCAACACAAGCACAAATTCTGTCCTTGTGTGCACTTCCTACCTCTGTCAGCCATGACAGCCACTCCACTTATTTGCTGTAATGAGGAGCCTCAACACCGGCATGTGACACAAGAAGGAAAAAATAGAATGGATGTTTTTTTTTTTTTTTTTGGCGTTTCATGTGTTGACTTTTTTTTCCCCTGCTGAAACTGACATTTGGAATTATGTGGTAATCTCTGTGGTAAGTCTCAATGTGTTTTCACTGAGTGGTGTTAACTGTCAATGAAAACTACAACATGAAAAAGAATTATAATACTTGAAGTCTGGTTTTCCATCAAGACTGTTAGTACTATATAAATGAGCAACTAATACTGCATATATAAGCAAAGAAATATCCTTGACTAAGATACTTAATCAGTACCTGCTTCTAACACTAAAGCCCTGCAGTTATGTAAAATGTAATAGCTGTTGTTCTTAAGAAAGAAAGGTTCTATCACAAACCCAATAAAACTGTAAACTGTCCCCAAATGGACCAAGTCTAACGGACTATCCTTGTGTGAATGCACCCTAAAATGGCCTGTGTGTTGATATCTTGTGTCTGGAGTGTAATATGGTGTCGTAAAAGAAAAATAAGGCAATCATAGTTACAATTAATTTCTGTTTGCTTAAGAACAGTCGCTTTTAAGTGCGCTCATACAGTCCTTCTGTATGAGATGGTCTTGTGACTTGTTATTTCCTGTTATGCATGCACCATGTGTGTATGTTAGCACATGGTTTCCATTAAATTGCAAATGGGGACACATGGCCGCACCCAGAAGAAGGAACAACCATAACATGTCAAAGCCAACCCAACTGTAACTACTTCTGCAAACTGTGGGGAGTTCAGTTCTTCACAGTTCTTGTACATGTGATGAGGACATCTTATTAATGTCAGCTTACCATCAAAATAAGTCAGTTTTAAGGTTGGAAAGTTAGGTAATGTTATATTAAACCAAGGAAATACGTATTCACAAACCTAAAGTTTTTGATTCCACACATTAATATCATAGTCAGAGGCTAGAAATTTGCCATGGATACTAATGCAGAAAACAATATTTGGTTTGACTTATTATTTTTCTCAATGAAATATTAAACATCAGACTTAAGCAAATAACCAAAAAAACATAAAGCATCTGTTCCAGAAATTTTAAAAGACATCTATGAAAACTACATGAAAAATAGCTGGTTTTTAAAATGATGATTTCCGTCTGTTACCTTTTCAGAAGTTTCTTGAGAGCTGCGTTGCCATCATACAGTGGTTTCATTATTGTGCTGCAATTCCCATTTTTTTCTAAACCTTTTTCTAAATTAGAATATGCTTCTTTAATTTCCAATAAAGGTGTCATGCTTGGCAAAGTGGCAATCCCTTGATTGAGAAAGACAATACGACAAAAACAACCCTTTAAAAATGCTTTTTGAAATCAGAATGTCTACAACTACTTTAATTATAGATGAGCTACCATGCAAAACTTGGCATTAGATAAACAATTTGTCTACAAACTGTATACTAAAGGGTTTACTACATACAGATCCATTTTGCAGTAATGTTATGTGCTGCAGCTATACACCATGTTTACTGATTTATTCATTAAAAGGTGTTGTGTCTTATTTGAATTTTTTGAGTAAATATTTTTTGTTTTTTCTCAATTTAAATATATTTATTCTCTTTATCAACTTGAAAGTATTTGCAGGAATGCTGCAAACACACATTAAAATTCATTCAAGTAGCACAAAGTAACCATTGCAATATTAGTATTTTAACAGTTAAGAAATAATTTGCTACATAATTCATTCAAGCTCAATTATATAAATAAATTAAAACGTGTACTACAAACTTGTGTAGAAAATGTTCATAAATGTCTTATTTATTTAGAGAAAGAAGTATGTCCAGCAGTGATGGCAGATGCACAATGTAAATGTAGTCCATTCTGTAGTACATATAAAAAGCTACACAAAATTAAACTATTCTCTAAACATTAGCTATCTACAGTTGTAAAGTGCTTGTGATATTATGAGTTTCTTGATGAAAGAAAAAGTTTAAGTTTTGAAACCTGTCAAAGTGTAACTGAACCTGGGCAATAAACCACGGAAGTACATCGTTGAACTTCAAGCCCGAGACTGATGAATGTTAAAGTACAATTTCAGAAGTGACTGATCTATTATGAAATAAATTATATACACTGAGTGATTGCAGTTAAAATATAGTAATGGTTGTTAAATGGTGAGTAAAGGCAGTCCCAGCAGTGCAGGTATGGCCTCTGTGTAGTGCAGTGTAACTGATGTATTACAGTGGTCAGAGTGCAGATTTTGACATGGTCATTAGATGTAGCTGTGAGCATTTGTTGGAAATGCTCATAATATATATATTATTCAGTTTCCAACTTGAGTCCGTACCTCTTCATTCTTAACACCCCATTTGAACAGTATTTTACTGAGCTCAAGCAGCTCATTAATGTATGTGTATCAAGATAAGCTTCATTTGCTGATGTACCATGTACATGTACCAGAGAGACAGATAACTTCTGGTTCCATTAGTTCCATTACACTACCAGTACAGCCCTGAACTTCCTTGTGACGATGACTGGTGTTCTTTTTCAGTATGGGTATACTTAATGATTTGAAATTATACTGTGTACAAAATTAAGTACAGTGCAGTCTCTCCACTAATGTGTGTGTTCAATTTCTTTATAACACATACTCCATTACACATTTGCCTGGGGTATTTTGAATATTTTTGAGGTTAACAGTTCTAGGAGTTGCAGGATAGTTGCAAATGCACAGCCAGCTAATACTTAATAAGGTGAAAAATTAAATCTTGCTCTGAGATAAATATTTGTTAGCTTTCCTTGGCACATAATTCTGAGCCACATGCATGTTTGTTTACAAATCCTCTCACCTGAAAATTTTAATTCCCACAAATGTGCAGCACATACACAAATGCAAGCACACACCTCTTCCTTGCAGCCTGCATATCAAATTATGTTTATGCCTTCAGCACTGGGTTGATAACACTTCAGTAAATATGGATTGTTCATGGGTAGTACATTCTAGAGTTAGCTGTGTCTTTTCGTCTGAGGACAAGGGCTGAGACAAGTTAAGAGAGAAAAAAATGAATAAAATTAATAATAATAAAAAAAAAAAAATATTTGGAGAAGTTGATCTTTAAGGTGAACTTTTAGAGTGATTCATTTCACATAGTTATTGATTTTTGCTGTCAAGGTTGCCAGTTTGTCTCCAACTGTTTTATTTTACTGGCAATAGTCAGCAAGACAGTTCATGTCAAATATGTGCTCTCCTTATTATTCTAATGATCACTGTCAATCTTGATGGATTAGTGTATGCATTATCGACCTGAAAATATGAGTGAGAGAGACAGCCCCAGCATGCATCACTGAAGGAACAGTTTGGTTTTATGGGCAAACCCATTAGCCGCGTTAATCAGGATAAAATGTCTATCTCATCTATTTTCAGTGGCTGACCGGAATAATGAGTTATTAAACATTGTGTTTCAGAGAAATCCATCTCAATCTTGGCCCAAAGATATTCTGAGATTGTGCTTATTATCTCTTATTCTCCACCAAAGTGTAGGATCATATCAAATTTCAAACACATCCTCCAAGGAAAATGGACAAGGATTAAACAAATGGAAAACATGTTTTAAACAGTTTATCAGGAGGTAAAGATTCATACTCTGCTTCTACGCTAATTGAATCATCTTCTGCAGAGGACTTTTTTTTTTTTTTACTGTGCAAAGTCATCATGCCTGATGAAAGAACTGTCTCTGCTTCGTGTTTACTTGGGGACATATTTACTATAGCTGTGCACCTGGCACAAACCTTGTTTGAACATAAAAAGTTACTGTCCGTGTTTATTAATGATGCACAGTGGTATTTTAGCTCTTGAAAGATGTGCATACAATGATTGTTGTGTCTGGCCCTGTTGTAGACTTATTTATGGCAGCTTTTCTTTCACAGTGCAAAATTTAGGGAGAGAATGGTTTATATATAGGTTTAAGATCAGCATGAAGGAATTAATTGTTAACTGTGTCATAAGTCAAAGCCAAACCAAAATTTTTGTTAACAAGATGTCATTGTAACATAGCCATTAATATTCCAGGGATGTGCTGAAAGCTAAGCAGGCTGGTAGATAAGTTCCAATGTTTTTCCTTATTATTCTTGTTCGGCTACATATTGGGATTTAATGAACCTATACATCCACATGTGCAATCTGATTATGACTCATAAAAAAATAAAAAAAATACTAAAAAAAAAAAGATCTGGTCTTTTCTGATCCGTGCACAAATTACAAAGATGTGGTTGAAGAAGAGGAAGAGGGTATGTAAACTGGACTGGCCTGCCTTGGAGTACTGACCTGTCCTGAAAAGAAGTAGGAAAAAAAGGAACAACAATGACCCTGTTGCACATCTTAAGATGTGTTATCAGCCATAACACTCGTTGCTCCTCAATGCCAATACATCTTTTAAGTGTTGTAAAAAAGAATGGTAAAAGTACTCATTTTTAAGCCATGCTAAGTTTTACAAATTTGATCCATTATTTGTGTGTTTTTTGTTTGTTTGTATTGTTTTTTTTATTTATTTATTTATTTTTGCTGTTCCATCTCTATGTTTCTAGGTTGATTTGGAGGTAAAGAAGGGGTTACCATGATCAAAAATAAACAAGAAATAGAATAAAAAGGAATAAAAACTGCAATCATCTGCAAAGTATAGCCACAACAGCAGAATATGTATGTACTCAAAGCTTGGATAGCAATTCAATTTAATAGCCATTGGTTTAGCTGCCTAACAAAAGAGGAAGCCAAGCTCATCAGATTTCCTGTACTTGTATACATTTGCTCAAGATAACACAATAAGGACTAATGATTGTGCAGAATCTCCGCAAGGGTGATGCCGGATGGCTTAACAGACTTTGTTACAGCAGGTTGCTTCAAGTGAAAGTTAAAAAGGACCAGAACTTACAAGAAAATCTGCTGAGAACACTGTGAAAATGGGAAGATTATAAATCAGACACAGATGCTTAAATCCATTGCCATTCAGTTTATATCAATGTTTTGTTGTTTTTTTCTTTTTTCAAAATAGATTCAGGCTTGAACAGTGACACAGGCTTTGTCAATACACAACATGAGAAATGATAAATTATAAATCTTCAAAGTATGTAAAATGGATCTTGAACATGCAAATTAAACATCTGGCTTGCTTGTAAGAAAAAAAAAGAAAAGAAAGATAAAAAGAATTTCTTGAACGCTTCAGCACTGCAACACATCTGAAGTGATCTATGCTCCTCAAATTGTGGACCTGTGGGGACAGAAGGAATCATTGCAAATTTAGTTTCACTTCAAGTAGTAAAATATCAGCCTCTTCCTTTGTTTTACCTTCTGTACCTGAATGAATCCCTCGCATCTACATTATTTGCTGTGTGGGTATTCATCACAACACGGCTCAGTCAAAGCAGTCAATGTACCTCACGCATTGTGAGATCATCAAGCTACACACTGAGCTTCATGGCACAGAGACAAACCATCACCGAGCTGCATAAGCTATTAAAAGTAATGGATTTCAGAGTGCAGTGGTTCTATCATACATCCTGTCTGAAAGAGCCATTAATGTTTCAAGTAAAAAAAAAAAAAAAAAAAAAAAACTGTCTTGTGTATCTGCAGGTTGTGAGCATGTGTGTGGCATTATGTTTGTGGTTAATGGGATTTTTTTTTTTTTTTAACAGACATATAGCATAGCTAAATATAGCTGATAAACATCCTAATGGATTGAATATGTAATCCTCAAAAATAAAAGCTGCAACATGCTGAAAAGCCACTTCTGTGTTTGACTGTGAATATATACTCATAAATATATACACAAAACATGTATAACATCTATGCATAATACCTAAACATATCTAAAAACATCACTTTGAACTTAAACTTGCTATTTGTGTGCATGGAAGTCCACCCTCAATAGGCCCATCTTGGTGATGTAGCAGGAGGGGAGGAACCACCAGCTGATTTTTAACCTGCATAATAACTATACATCAGACCTGATGGTGATAACAAGGCTAAGATGCTAGCTACTAGCAGCTAATTTCCTCAAGCATTGATGGTACATGTGCTGTAGTTGTACTTTCTGCATGTCTTTGTCATTTTCATGTGCAGTCAGAAGCCTGACAGGACATACAGTAAATATTTGTAAAATTTACCAGGTAGCAGTACATTTACAAATGCTGCTACCATCACTTGAGTGCACAAGTTGCCATGTTCAATTGAAACAACACAAGGGCTGCACTACTACTAACAGAGTAGTTTACTTAATGCGGTATATCATGTTCATGTTTATCAGTGTAGTGTACTCAGAAAGAAGTACCTCAAGTGAAGGTTTCAGATAGTTACCTCCGCCTAGGCGGAGGTCATCTGTTTAGTAATGTTGCTTTGTCTGTCTGTCTGTCTGTTAGCAACATAACTCAAAAAGCTATTAATGGATTTTGATGTAAGTTTCAGGAAATCTCAGAAATGGAATAAGGAACAAATTATAAGATTTGGGGGGTGACCACCAGCTGGATCCAGGAATTTTTAAAGTATTTTTAATTATGGGGAGATGGATCATTTTACCATTAGCGCATCTAACTAACTAAAAAAAATGTGCACGATGACTGGAAAAAAAAAAAAAAAAAAAAAATTACAATGGCTTGACGGAGGTCTGGGTTCTCTGAGTACTTCTAGTTTTCTTTCGTTCAGCTTAGGTACATGTCTTTTTCTGTGAAACTGTTTCATTTCATGTCTATCATGTGTGTTAGCCTGATGATGAACCATATCTTTAGTGTATGGTTAAATATGTCAAATATTTGTGTGTATAAATGTGTTTTTTCATGTTTGTGTGTTTGTCTGTCTGCAGGGAAAGGGTAATGAAAGGCAATAACATGAAATAAGATTAATCCTATTCTGCACAACATGCTACTCTAAACATGAAATAAACAAACAAAATAAAAACATTTCAACATCTATTGACATATGAGGTGCTTAAAATAGTAAAATAATCTTGCATTTTATTTAAACCTCCTAATAATGACTAAAAATTAAACCATTCCAACTTCATAATATCAAGGATGACATGATAAAGAAATATTAATTATTTCCACTGGCCCTTAAATGATGTGCATAAAGTACTCCCCCAACTTTACTTAAAGCAGCAATTTTCTGTATGTTCCTTTGCAGTACATCCCTTACTATCGCTAACCCCATATGGATAGAGGTAGAGTGTTGTCAGCCTGTGTGGCTCAGTTAAGATGTCTGAACTCAAGAGAAAGAGATAATAGTAATCCTATAGCTGAACTTTGATATTTGTACAGTCAATTGACAGTAAAGATGTCATGCACCGATGGCTGGCAAAAGTTCTCCTGTAAATCTCTATTGATTACCCATTGCTGAGTCTTGACTACAGAGCACTTGGCAAGAGGCTGATTTTGTCTGGGTGCCGTTCAAAGTAGAAAATACATCTTGTGATGGAGGAGAGTTTAGTCGGGAGCAATCCCAAGATGGCATTTTGCAGTAAGGACAATCTACAAAGCCAAACAGGAGTGTTTTTGACAAGAGTTTGTAGAGTCTCGTGTGCTCAGTTACAACATTCAAAGTAATACTTTCTTCTGCTCCCTTTGAATTTCTTCTCTATGCTAATTGCAAGGGAGCAAATCTGCTTTCAGATGACAAAACTGAAATCTCTATCTCTTTTTTGTGGGTAAAGCAACAAGTTTGGTTGTTATTAAATTACACAACAGTGTCTGTTCTAAGGCAAAACTCCTGCCCTGGCTGGTTGCTACTCAGTTAACATAGGCCAATGGAAGACTGCATTTTAAAGCATCAGCATCTCTTGCAGGTATTTGATCATGCTATAAACATTCTAATTTCATAGAATCTTATACTTCAAGGGGGAGAAGTAACTCTTAGTTATTACGTCATGAGTTAATTCAGACATCCATTTAAGTAGTGTTTTCTTCTTATATTGGCCCCTAAGTAACTGAACCCCAAGGGCGTCTCCTACTCACTTAGGTCAGTCTGAAGAACACTACCCTTCTGAATATCAAATAGTCTGCAGCTTCATCACATGCCCTTTTCTCTGCCAGTGACTTCATACATCACAGTGTCGTCTGGGCAAAGCCCTTGGAACATGGAATTTATATGAGATTACAGTTTTACAGTCTCTGACAGTATTGTCAGTACACTGCACTAGTGGAAAGACTATTTTCCTTTGTTCAGATGGAGCTGAAAGCAAAAATCAATTTTCTTTTTACATTAAATGAGATGTAACATAAAATCCCATTAATAAGAAAAAAAAATAAAGATATTGGAATGATTTATAAAATGCAAATAAACACAGAATTCCTTGACCAAATATTCAACTGAAAATAGTACAAAAGACAAATCATCAAATATGTAAATATGTTCAAATGTTTAAATAAAAAAAAAAAAAAATAGAGAGTACAGTATTTTATAAGTAAAAATAAGAAAGTGTTCATTATTCTGCCAATTAAACATGAGCATGATGTTCAGTGACTTATGACTAACATAGCCTAATGTAAAATTAGTATTAAATTAGTAAAGTAGTATTAAATGATTCATATCTTTGGGTTCTAAGGTTGCGCTGTATTAAATCACTCTGTAGTGGAAATCACTGCACTATCGCAGCACATTTCTAAAAGCTCCTGTTAGTAGACACCTACCAATACTGCATCCACAAATACAAGTTAAACCTTTACCATGCAATAAGAAAAATAGAAACTTTCTCATTGCCAAAGCTTATTTCAGATAGACCGCTTTTACGATTCAAAATGTTGAACTATTTTTTTGGGAAATAATGGCACAAATAAATGGAAATAATGTCCTCTGGGCTACAAAAGAGAGTGCTCGTCATACTTATCAGATCAAAGCTTAGACCCTGCATCTAAGATGGTATGTAAATGCATTAGTTCACATGACATGCTTAACTTAAACATATGCAAAAGGACCTATTAATGCTGGACAGTATATCAAGCGATATCAAGGTTTTGGATCAACATATGCTGCCATCCAGATAACTTCTATTTCAGAAAAGTCCTCTTTTTATTTCAACAAGATCATTTCTAACCACATCCTCCATGTATCTCAACAGCATGGCTCCATAAGACTGTTGTTGCTAAACCAGCCTGTTTGCAGTCTAAACACACTGAAAACATTATGAATGAAAAAATAATGCAGCAGTAGAGGCACCGAAGTTTTATACCAAGAACTGGCAGAAATTCCATTTGAAAATTGTCCTGAGATTTGCAACACCTCCAGAAAGTTTCTAAACATAGTGATGCAACACAATGGTGGCCACTTCACTGTTTTGAATAAATAAAAATAAAAAGTAAAAACAAAGAACAGTTCTATCATTTATTACTGTATTTTGTCTTTGAGTTCAAGTGAGGGGCTCCAATAGGCTTAAATACTTTGTTAATCATTTCATTCTCTTTATTTTTTTGTCAATTTTCGTTGTCAATAATTTTATTTTGTATAAACTTACAGAAACACAAAACCAGACTAACAATAATGAAGACAATCAAAGCATATTCTACTCTCTTGACAGAGCTATTTGTCAGGATACCTCTAGGCAGAAGGATAAGTATACAGTAAATTAACAAGTATATTGCTTGCGTCATGTTGAGTGAACTGTGTGAGGGTTTTTAGAAGAGACCAACATGAAAGAGGAGTGGGTTTTGACTAATTATGTATGCTTTCTAGAAAGGAATAATTTGCCATTAGCACAAGGCTAGCCCAAAGTCCGGCAGTGAATCAACAGTAGTATGGCGGCTGTAGCTCAGGAGGAAGCGAAGTCGTCTTTCAACCGGAAGGTAGGCGGATCGATTCCAGGCTTCCACTGACTACATGTTGTTGGGCAAGACACTTAACCCCACGTTGACTCTTGATGTGCCTATCGGGGTGTGAATGGGTGAATGTGATAAGTAGTGTAAAGCGCTGTGAGTGGTCAAAACTGACTGGAAAAGTGCTGTATAAGTCCAATTACCATTTAAGAAAAAAAAAGATAATAAAATATGTACATCAAAAAGATTTAAAGCAGGTAATAGGTTCGGAGATACTGTAAGTTAACCTTTTTTTCTATTAATACAGAACAGAGTAAATGATCTCATGTATTCCTTCAACAGACTATGTTCTTTCAGAAATGCTACTTTTCTTTGGTTTAAAGGTGTTTTTTCCTTTAATTAATTAATTATTTTTTTGCAACCTATTTTTTTTATTCTGTTTGTTTTTCTTTTGGCAAATCTATGTAATGTGCTCCCTACAATGGACTGGTGACCTTTTGGTTTATGGGCATATACACTGGTTTGTTCTTTGGTGTTTTCCAGCTCCTTCAGGGTTACCTTAGGTTTCTTTGCTGCCTGTCTGATCGATGCCCTCTTTTACCAGTCTGTAAGTTTTGGTGGATATCCAACTACCAGATTCTTGTAGTTTTATTATGATGGATTTAATGGTGCTCTGTAGGACTTTCAAACTTGTGAATAAAAATTAGAATCCAGCCCTAATTTGATTACTCAACATTTCCACAAAACAAATGATTAACAAGATTAACAAGGCATGATTATCACACATTTTAATTTGTGATCACACATATTGTAAAATTACTCTAGTTTACAAAAGAATTCAGATGAATACATAATAATTCTCTACTGAGGCCAAGGTAAGTGCTTCAGTTTTGCACAAAACAAAAAATCTTTCATCAAATCTATAATGGTATATTTTGCATATTATTTTTCTAAATTCAATTTTTTTTCTGAATTCAATTGCATGCTGAGATTGAAGTCCTATCTGAGCATCTATTGAACATAAAATCAATACAATGGAAATTGCTACATCCTCATGGAAAGACTCAGGAAATCCTCAAAAGAGAAAGCTTTCGTAAGGGGATAACAGTGAAATAGCTGCTTCGGGAGAAGTCAGTCCACCCACTACAAAGATTGTGAAGGAGGAAGCTACTGCTGAATTTATACAGATAATGTCAATCACAAAACAAGGATTTAATACAAGGATTTAATACACAGTAACACAAAAGAGAAATAACCATAAAAGTCAGTAACCATTTTCTCCTGGGTGAACAGGAAATGGGGAAATATTGAATTCAATTGTTACGTTTTATTAGAAAGAACTGCATTTCTTTTTATCTAATTTATGGTACTTTCATCTGCCATTATTGAGATTATATGAAAGAAAAATACAATAAAGTTCATTTTGAAAATGAAACAATGTTCAGTAAAGCTTTAATATGATACACCTTCTTATGAAAGCCGAATGATTCAATATGTAAAACTGACCAATAAAAACTGTGTGCATAATCAGACATTTATCAAACCTCAGTCCCCTTTTATGAAAAGAAGAAAATACATATCACTAATTACATGCCAAGCTGTACCTCTGATGATAGGCACACAGTTTGCTAAACAAAGCTGTTAAATTACTTCTTTGAATTTTGTGCACTTGTCAGAAATGCCATAACAAATCCAACCTTTAGTCATATAGTCTCTATGTACTGTGCTGAATATAACAATGTAATGATGCTATTGATGTTGTGCCTTATACATCTAAAATACTTCTCCACTACATGTGTTTTTTCTCTTTTCGTAATTATGAGCTATTGAAACTTAAAATGTCTTCTTTGTTATAATAAGTGGAGAGCAATGGACAGATCTGTGAAATTGCATTGAAGAGTTTACAGTGATTTCTGATCAATAATAGTGTGTACACATTAGACAACTCCTGAAAACCCACATCAGCGTAACCGTAACATTTCACAAATGTCATGTTATTAGTAGAAAATTCTGCAACACTCTACATTCCCAATATCTGTTTCCCAAGTGGAATATAAATGTTATCTGCTAAATGAAAATTATTTTATCTTGCAACTGAATAAACTGAGAATTTCAATTTTGTAAAAGCATGTATTGTGCATAAAACTGCAAAAACATAATCATCACTGTTATTTCTGTTTCATTACTGTTATAACCACTGTTATTTCATTAACTGATTTTCTGGTTATTGATGTTGTAATTATTGTATTTGATTAAAAACAATAACTGGCAAATATTTTGTTATTTACTTGATTAGGATTTTCTTATAAAGGTATTTGCCTTCACTTTGATTTAGCTTTGTTTGTTTGCTTGTTTTCATCACTTATGCCATTGAGAGCATTTCAGTTTTTAAGTTATTGCATAATTTATCCATCTTGCCTGGTCTGTATATGTGGTTTGGTCACATGTAGTAATCCTGTTCCTGTCCACCTCCTATCAGTCATTTTGTCTGGTTTACTTAAACATAATACATTCTGCTGTAATATCAAATTTTGCTGATCTTAATTGGAATGTTTCCTTTGACACAGTACTCAATATTCACTTGCTGACGACAGCCACTTTGACAGCTAGCAGAATATATAAGAATATATATCATTTTAGTCTGGGTGTGAAACAAAATTCAATTTGTACTTTCATTACGAACAGTGATCAGCTTCAGGGAGAAGTGATGTGCAAAAGTTTTGTTGTGCCATGTTGTCTCAACATGTAACCAAGACAACCAGCAAATAATGTCCATGAAGGTGCCAGTCGTGGTTTAAAAAGCATGCACTTCAGCCCTTATGATTTCAAAGCCTAACTGAATATTTTTGATTTCTAACTTCAACTAAGTGTTATTACCTAAACCAAAGTAGGATGTAGTAAGTCTTGTCTCCTTATTAAATGACTATCTGAGAAGTGGAAAATAAACAAACTGCTATATGCTGGGTTTGAACATACATCCAATGACTGAACATTAATGAATGATGGAAATCACTGTTCATAACTGCACAATCCAACCATCCTTTTTGCCTCATTGTTGTGGCTTGTTTGAATACAACCTCAAGTATGAAGTCTGCTCTAATGTGGGAAAATGCTCATTTAGTCGTATTTGCCTCCTGCAGCTTGTAAGGGCCATGCTCTACAGGCAGCTGCAGCTCAGGAGGAAGACCAGTCACCCATTTGGAAGGCTGGTGGATTGCCTCCTGGTTTCCCCAGATTATATGCTGGAGTGTCCCTGGGCAAGACAATGACCCCACACTGGCCTCTGATGAGTCCATCTGGGTATGAATGTGTGTGCATGATAGATGAAGCACTTGGAATTAACCAAGTGCTGCATGAATGTAAGTGTGAATTAATGAATCTGGCATGAGCAGAAGCACTTTGACTGGTCAAATGAGGCTAGAAAAGCCTTGCACAAATAGTCCCTCTACAATTTGCTCTTATGGATGCCATTATGGGTCATATTTATGTTTAACTAAAAATATGACCCATAAGAACATCCATATATTATATATATATATATATATATATATATATATATATATATATATATATATATATACATATAATGTGTATATATATTGGTTGTGTAGTAACAGTCATTGAACAATTACAATTTTGGATCTTTGATTTATTAGACAATAAAGAAAACTTGAAACATGAAAAGTTAAAAAAGAATCAGTGATTTTTCAAATTATATTTTAGCATCCGTGTTTCAACTTTTTTATTTACTTCCACAGGCTACAGCTGCATCGTGTCCTTTACCAGCACCATCATAAATTAGTGTTATTTAAACTTCATATCCCATTAGCACTTGCTCATAAAGAAACTATATATTTATGTAGTTTTTATAGAAAAATCTTTTCTGGTTCTGGATATTTAATCTTTTCGTCAGCTGGTGCTTTCTCTCATGAGTAGAGCGTAAACAATGGGATTAACATTAACCCCTTTTTAGCCTCAGATGGCACGATTAAGGGACATGAGTTATGAATAGCTTAAACCTAAGACTAATAAAATTTATCTTGGCCTTTATTCTGTGATTATTATTCTGCATGCTGATAGGTACTAGTGTGGTCCCATCCGGTAGGGATAGGCAGAATTCGAGGGAAGGGTAGAAAGGGATAAAATATACATTGCTGGAAGTCTGTGGTGACAGATGTTAACATAATAATATCCTTTAATTCCAGAAAGAAGACTAAGTCGCCCGGTTTCACAAAATCTATAATGCCAGATGGAGATGCATATTTTGCCTTTTCTTAAAATGCTATTGGTATTTATATTTATGTATATTTACATTAATTTTATTCAAGGAAATATGTTCATTTAAAGTGACAGAAAGGGGGCGTGTTAATCTAATATATAGATCTGGAATACTTCTGCTATACACTGTCCATAATATACAACCTCTGTCTATGTTTTTAAATCATTGAAAACAAATCCAACATAGGGTTACTTCTGACTAAATAACATCTGTTTTTCTGTGTGGCATCAGGTGTCCAACATCTGCTCACAAAGACATTTCACTGAATTTCAATATGGACTGAATTTTTCACACTTCTAGTGCTGCTACTGTGGAAAATTGAAGGTATTCATACATATTTATTGGGTTTGAGATTGGCTAAAATGGCAAACAAAACTCATGATGTACTCTATTGAATCTACAATCTTCCAGCATCCTGACAGGGGCATTTTCTATCTGTGAGTGTTACTATGACATGATGGAGGTCTCACTATCCTGCAGAATGTAGCCCTAATGCTCAGTCTGCTGTGACGAGGACTAATGTGAGCTTTCTCTTACATTCAGCTCCCCTTGGAGGAGGCTGCCACATGAGGAAACCAAGCAGCTGAGTGGGTGTGTAAATCAAGCTGCTGAAATGACAGGAAAGCAATTCAATTCAACTTTGCTGCTGCTTTTGACAAACAGGTGTCCAACTAACATTCAAGACACAATGCAAAACTATTATGCAAGCTTGACAGGTTAACTGCATAAGCGTTTAGGAAAGCAAAGTAATTCAACTCTCCAAGTCTGATGACACACAGTCCACTGAGGGTTTTTTCAGTATAAACTTGATCAATGGCCGAGGGCTGATATAACTGACAAATCAGACCCAGAGCCAAGATTTTACCGGTGTTTTCCTTCTCCTTATTCCCACATGATATTCATTACTCATGACAGTCTCAATGTACAACATTTCAATATAATGACAATCCTAATTATATGTAAGATAAATTAGTTTTTTAGCCAGTTGAGGATTTTTTTCCATAGCTCCCAGACAGTCAGCACAAGGGAAACAAAGTTATTTCATCACAACTTTTATCCTTTTAGGACAAAATTAACTGGTCTTTGACAATTTTTATGAAGATGAGTTTAGAACAGTTTTATTTTCTATGTCCTATTTGTGAGGTAAATGACTACCAGTGAATGAAACAATATGATTGATAAACAGGAGGGAATGTTAAGACTAAAAAGCATGCAAAAGTCTTAACTTTACACACATGAAATGTGTGCTATGAATCAGTGTGCTGTTTATAATATTACAGTACGTCAACCAGCTGGTTTTTATAACTTACTCAAAATTTAAAAGTATTATAACTAGAGTATGTCTGCATTAACTAAAACACAGCATATGCTATGCAGAATGACTGTAAATATACTGCCATCAAAATCTATCAGTTGAACTAACAGCATGTCTTTGTAGCGGTTTAACTTGGCAGCTTTTTGAAAGACATCAATATGCAAAGTAACAATATTTCCTTCAAATAATGCAACTTCATCCAGGGAGACACTTCACATTAAAAAATGCATCCTTTTTTCTGTGCTAAATAAAGGTGACATTGAATGTGCAAAAAGCTGCCAAATAATGCAATGACATTCAGTTCCATAAACTGGAATATGTGTTTTCTAATGTCAGACTTGATAAACAGTGGTAAAGGTCAACAGATGAAACATAAAATCAGAACACTCATTTCAACAATTTCCGCTATTTAATTATTTTTTCTTTCAAGTAATAAGTGGGTTTTATTGAAAATCAAAATTCAAAAACAACCTCTGAAGAAAAAAATATTTCCCATCATTCAATAGCTTTAAGAATTGTTGGAAGCAATATTTTATTTTTATCTATTTATCCATTTATTCTTTTCATGACATTTTCAGTCTACCAAACCATCATGTAGGAATGCTGGCTCTTCTTTACAATTTTGCATTAGTTAATTGAGGTTTGTTGACCTTACCAGCTCTGGTAAGGTCCTGCCACAGCATTTCACTCAGGTTATGGTTTGGCATTTACTGGGCCATTACAACACTTGATTCTATTCTTTTTCAGCTATTCTGCTGTTGATTTGTTGTAATAGAGACGAGTTCATAGTCGACTCAGTGACTGCAAGATGACCATGTCCCGTGGCAATAAAACAAGTCCAAATCTTCACTCCCCACACCATTGGTGCTTGTTGCTGATATGATGCGTATGGTTTGGATCAAACATGGCACTGTGCATTATGACCACACATCTTTACTTTGGCCTTGTCAGACATTGTTCCAGAACACTTGTGGTTTGTTTAGGCACTGCTTTTTTAATCCTAAGGCTAGGTACACACATAAAGATTATCAGGCTGTTTTTGTCCCAATTTTGCCCCTTCCCAACCAAGTATGGCAAACGCCCAATGATCTTAAGTCTTATAAGAGTTTCCTATAAAATTAATTTGGTCTGAGGTGTGTTGAGAATGAATTTGTCCTGACAATCTGCTCGGAAACGGGTTGTGGCCGACAATCGGAAGTACCAAATATCTTCATGTGTGTGAGGAAAGCAGACGCCTCCTGAGTTGTGACTGAGTGGATTGTGACCTGGAACGGACTGTAGCCAATCAGAGAGCGAGCTGAATCCAGTCTTTTGTTTTTTTCAGTTTTGGATTTTTCTGTTAATAATAGTTGCATAGTTGCTCTTCCATACTGGGTGTTGGTTCTTCTTTGTTTTTACGGTGGTTGCTATGTTTCTTCTTCTTCGTTTTTGTTAGATCAAGTTTGATTACACAAGATTTCTGGCTCAGAGGACTAGATTGTAGATTGGTTGTGGGACAGCATCGTTATGTGCTGAGATTATCAGACCACACCACACACAGTACGATAAGCACGGTTAAATGCCTGATTTTTTTTATCTTCACGTATGAGGTCTCGAACAAATAAAAAATATTAACAGATTAAAAAAATCTTTATGTGTGTACCTAGCCTAATATGTGCTCAATGTCCATTTTAGAGAGAAGAGGCTTTCTCCTGCAACCCTTCCAAACAAACCATACTTCAGTCCTTTTCTAACTGTACGGCCATGAGCTTACTTACTGGAAAGTCCACTCCTTCACAGGAAGAGAGAACACTGTTTTGAATTATCTTTCTATTTGTATAATGATGAATTCCAAATAGTCTGAAAATGGCCTTATTATTCTTCACAGTTTGATGGGCAGGAAGAGTTGCTTTTTTAAGAGCGTTGTTGATGTCTTTTCTCACTTATAATGTCTGAGCATACACCTGGATGCTTTTGCAATTTGACCTAATTCTTTGTTCAATAATGATACGCCATAATATACATTTTGTTTTTGTTCACTTGAGGATGTATTTACCACATTTTGAGACTTGGTAAGGATGAGAGGAATTGTTTTTAAGACCTTATAACTGAAAAAGAGTAAACATTCTTTCTAACACAACTGTAGACACTCACCTCCACACATAATTTCTTACTGTTACTGTATAACAATATGATGTGCTACAGTATAATGCATTTGGGGTTAAAATTTGTTGGCTATGATACAACTTTCAAATCCCTGTTCAAGGTAAAAGTTGCACAGTTAGACATTTTCTTTATCTAGGCCCTATAACTCTGCATGCAAAGCAAAATTTAATGGGTGTTTTGTTGCTGTTTTTTATGTTTACAAAGCAATGCAAAAGAACAAAAAAAAACTTTAAAACATGCACTTCATGGTGATTATAGTTACACATAAATGGGCTTCCTCACTTATAAGCATGCAAACTTAAGTAAAATACATAGCCGGAAGGTTTTCCAAACAGTTCCCCCACATTTCAATGAAAGATTGTAGTCTTTTGTGTTAGGGGAGCTGTGAAAGGATATCTATGGTGGAGAGTTGGGTCTTATTGGGTAATGACCATAAGAAAGGTAAAAGAAACTTTAAGCATTAAATCTTTTGCTCTGCAAAAGAAAACTGGGTAAAGGTGAACAGCTTGGAATCTCATGCTTACATGCCTCAAGAGATCGCAATCAGAAAGGGACAGACTCACACTATGACCTCACATTATGCAATTTCATACATGTTAATTATTCCTTTTATAACAGCACTACAAGAAACCAAAAAAAGGCAAGCCATTACAGCTGCTCCCCGGCAATATTTTATTCCACCTTCCAGAGAGAAACGCAGTTACCCAGTAGCCGGCATGAGCCACATTTCCAACAAGACCCACATTAAAGCTGACAGTTTTATAAAGGAAGAACAAATTAGATAGTCACAATCTTTCCCTTTTACAAAAATTCAGAATGAAGGACCAATAAGCCAAAACATGAGTGTAACCACCCTTAAAGATGAAGTCACGTCATGATATTAAGCATCATTTTGGAAAAAGTATAATAATCATGTCTACAGCAGGATAGGATGCATAAGCAACCACGGTTGCTATTCTTGTCTATTTCTAGTCATGTTCAGAAGATTAATTCTCTGAACTTGCATGATAAGTTTTGCGGTCGAATCAAAGGTTTGCTGATAAATGTTATCATAAACGACAGATGTAGCAGGATGAACACAGAGACTTTTCCTATCGCAGACTGACTCTGTTTGTGAAAGTTCACAAATACCTGCTCCTGTGACTGCAGAGTGATGTCTTCATGATTTTTTTGATAGAAAATCTAGGCATGCTGTCCCTCCAGGGGGGAAAAAAAATCTTTCGGAGGCTCATATACAGGAAGTCAGCATGCATGAAAGAAAATAATCTGTTGTTGTAAGATACATAGCCCACACAATCCATCCCCACTCCCATCTGCACAACATCAACCCACCCAAAGTGACGTCAATGTGCAGATTAAAGCATCGCCCCCCTCATTTTCCCATCTCTTCATTTCTACACATCTGATTGGGACTTTTTATGAAACCTCTCTGATGCTGTAAAACTCTAAAAGCAGTGATTTGGGGAAACTCCCAGCTTATTCATAATGTCAGCGTACTGATGCCCAAAATTAGACTTAACACTATCTTCTAGTAATAATCTTTTTCCTGTTAGGTTAGCACACCTCCTTGTTTTATCTTTATTTTTTCCTACTACAACCTTGCCATACTACTGTGACACAAACACACAAGCACAGTTTCTTTTCAAGCTGAGGTCACATTAACTTTGAGTAATTTCAATTGTGTCAAGTTCTTCAAAAAAAATCCTCATTACTACAACAAAAAGGAAAACTTGAAAAAAAAAGAAAATTTTAGAAATTGAAAAATCATCCATGCATAACAGTTTTCCTTCTGAGGCTCCCTTGTAATGAACAATAGATGCAATTATAAGTGTTACGTATTATATATAAGACAGCTACAACTGTTTTTAGCAAGTAGATTACTGTTGGGACATGGTAGCAGTTTATTAGCATGTTTAAACACAATAAGTGAAATCACATTATCCACATTAGATTGTAGAAAGCAGTGAGGATAAAATTTAACAAAACTGCTGACAAATATGATCAGGAAATTAGGCTATTACACTATGCTCTTAAACTTTAAATTTCTTTTTAAAATGTTCACATACAACATTTGGCAATGCTTCATATCTCACTCTAGATTACAGGAATTAATGTTATACTTTACATGTAGATGTCACAAGAGCTGAATAAAGCTACTTTACTCCTTTCTCTTTCTCTGAAAACCACCAGCTGCTGAGGAATCAGAGTTAGTTGCTTCAAACTCCCACACAAGCCCCTGACATCAACAAGCCAGCCTACATCCAAGTATGAAGGCCCACAAGGGTGGCTGGAAATCTTACTGTGATGTGTGAACTGATTGCCCCAAGCATCTAGTTGCCTCTTTTATCACAAGCATTATCATTTGATCACTGGAAACATCGCCGCTTGAGAACATGAATGTATTTTATCCAAATGGGTAAGGAAGGTACGTTTTTCCAGTACATTTTCCTTGTATCCCTAGCCATTTTCCATGCCAGAGGGTTCTGAAGCAGCACTGAAGAAGGACAGATTTGTCATGATGGTTACCAGTTCAGCTGCATTACTTGTATTGTGGTCGACGTCCACCCTGTGGTTAACCCTTAGGGCCTGATGCTACAAGACAACAAGTCATCCTGAATGCACAACTCCATAGCTAAGGATACAAACTGTAAAT
Organism: Melanotaenia boesemani; assembly: GCF_017639745.1. NCBI lineage: Eukaryota > Metazoa > Chordata > Actinopteri > Atheriniformes > Melanotaeniidae > Melanotaenia > Melanotaenia boesemani. The sequence goes on along the minus strand of NC_055684.1, from coordinate 18,080,482 downwards.
AAAATATGGTAATGGTTTTTCAGTGAATGGTTCACTGCAGAAATCACATTTCAGTTCATCTGAAATGTCAAGGAGATGATTTGTTTTCACAGAAAAAGCAGATACCTGGCATGGATGCTAACTGTCAGAATATGTTATTCTCCCATGTGTGGCTTATCGCTCCATAAGATATTCTCAGTGCTGTGCGTTTGAGCCAGATGCTGTATACCTAGGCCAGCATTTCTTACAAGAACAACACCTGAACCTCAGTGATAAAAATAAAATGCACATATAGTCAGGCAGTTGAAAACTTGTAGCATAAAGACTTTTCATAGATAAGAGCATTAAAATTTTACACAAAAGTAAAGAGCACAACATGACATTCCACAAAAAAAAAACTCAAAACCAAAGTTCAACCAAAGTTTTATTGTGTAAACAGTATTTTGTTCTGCATGGTTCTCCATTATGATAATGTTACTGTATATTGCTGTTTTTTACAGTTATTAAATAATTTTATATTTAATGTATTAATAAACTGTAAAATTGTATGCTGATTTGGGACCCCAGGAAGATTAGCAACCACAGTTGTGGAAGCTAATGGGGATCCAAACAAAATAAACAAAATAAACAAAAAAAATAAACTTGTGATGATCTCTGATATTAACCAATTTTGGAGTTTTCTATTCATACTGTATTGATATTTAGGCAAAAACCTTGAAGATGCCAACACAAAGTCATGACAGATAATAAAGTAACTAAAGTTTCACAATAAAATTATTTTACTTTCCATGTGATTTTTCTCCCATGGTGCACCACATCTATTAATATCCTATTATATATTTCTCTCTTTTTGCTGAACTTATACAAATACAATCATCAAGTAGGGCTGGACGATATGGCCAAAACTTTTCTTAATTTCGGTCAATACGATATAATTCCAATATCGATATAAACAATATAAAAGCCTCAGAAAAACTGCCAAAAATGCCCACAAAAGATGCCTGTAAAACTAAAAATTATTTTGCCAAGTCTACGAAACTCCTCCAGTATAACATTTTAGAAATAAAAACTACAATAAATTAATGTTCACTTTATTTGTATTTAGCAAGGCTAAATTAGCCTTCAAACAAAGAAATTTGAGATCACCATCAAAGGTCAAATAAAGCTTTGACCTTTCTCAATATTAATATTTTTAACTTTAAACTACAACATAGGCTTATTATGTTATTCTTAAAGATTTTAACAATGGTGCTTCAACTAGGCTTAAAAATAAAAGTACTCAGAACTGCTACAATAAACAGAATAAAGGAGTGAGCAACAATTGGTGTTTCATCTTCTGACTCAGCATTCTATGAGTGGAAATGCTTCAGATGTACTGTTGCCTGATCAGCAAAACATAATAAAATAAAACTAAATTCTTCAGTCAAAATTTTCTTTGTTTTTTTTTTGTTTATGTGTGCTGTGAAGTTGATCTTTTTAACATGGGAGTCTATGGGGATTTGCTCTGTTACTATTCCGTAGTTATTCTTTGCTCTCTTATCCACTATTTCGTCTGCATTCTCTTCGCTTGTAGAAGCTTGTTGAGTCATGTTTACATTACAGACATGAGCACTCGTTTTGTAGCTTAAACTAGCAGCGTTGGAGCTTAAGCTACTAACTGCTGCTGGGCTTGGTCGGGCTCCGTGTCTGTGGTGTACGTCATCACTTACGTAGCCAATGCGTTGCGGCTCTTTCTGTTTGGCTTGAATCACTGACTGGCTCGAACGCCAATCAGTGAAACACTGTAATCATATACTGTATGTATATCGAAATATCGTAAATGTGTTCAAAACTCATATCACCGTTATGGAATACAAGTATATTGCGATATATATTGATTTTGAATTATTGTTCAGCCCTAGCATCAAGAATCAAATAATCCAGTACAACCAGCTAACACCTTTTGTAAACAGTCTTGATCTAAATAAAATATTGGTTCCATTCATTAAGAGTGCTTTCCAACTTATCCATTATTCAGTTAGTTGGCTGCTTTCCTTACTGATCTAACATAGGGCAGGTAAGGCCAGGTCAAGATATTTTGTCATATGTGGCAACAGTCATTTAAATTTTTTATTTATTTTTTTTTATTTTGAGTCATAATAATCAAAATATAAACTTCAAATATGAAGGCTTGCAGGGACTGCGTAGAGCCATGCAGACAATCTCACATCATTTAGATTTTTCAGTGAAAGCTATTTCATTTCCAACACAAGTCTTCATGCTCAAATCTGGCTGAAGCACTTCAACAAAAGCTGTCATTTCTAGGTCACCAACTTGTTTCAAGTTTTAATATGGTTCTTTTATCACAGTAAATGGGTTTTCAAGGTAAAAAACAAAACAAACAAAAAAAAATTTAAATCCAAGCCTTAAGGTGAATTTAACGAACATTAATTAAAGGTGATCATGGCGTGTACAATGAATATGGTTTGAGCAGGGTTTGCTTTCAGGAGTTTTCTTTTTTTCAGTTAGGCTTTTAGATGCAATCCTTTTAACAGTACGAGTCCCCTGAATCTGACTTCAGTCAGACTCACCATGTTTAAAAGGTTAAAGCTGTGTACTTTATTTTAAATTAATTTTTAAACTTAAATTTATGTTTTGGTTTTTTGTTTTTTTTTTAATTATCAATCAAAATCAAAAGGATTTGTTTATGACCTTGCTCTGAAGTGTGATGACAGTCCTGAAGAAGCTTCTCATTTACCACACTTTTATCTGACAGTGTTGTGTAGAGGGTGTGAAGAATTGTTCATTATTTGTGTTGTTTGTAAAGCATAATCATTTCCAAAATAATCCACATGGAAAAATCCACATTCATCTTTCTGTTATGCTCATCTTTAAGATGATTTCCACACCATGATACCAATTAATTGATCAGTTCCCTGTATTCAACTTCTTGTCCATGTATACAAAAAAGTTGTATTGGACATCTGAAGTGTACAGCATAAACAGAAATGGTAAAAGTACAGCTCCTTGATGGTGCTCCTGTGCTGATGACCACCTTCTCTGACACAACCCTTCAGTCTAACAAAATGCAGTCTCTTCATTCTATAGTCATAAATCCAGTTGGTTGTGGAGTCACCCACTTGTATTTTCTGAAGCTTCTGACATAACACTGTAGGCTGAATTCTATTGAAAACACTTGAGAACTCAAAGAACATGATCCTCATGAAGCTTCCTGATTTATCCAGAGGAGAGCGGGCTGTAAGGAAGGTATATGATGGCATCTTCAACCCCAAGCCCATTACAGTAAACAAATTCTAAAAGTCTTGAAAGGTGCTCACTTGTTTATTGAGGTGAGCCATTAGCGTAACTGCTAGCTTGGTGGGGTTTAGATCAAGTAATTCCTCCCCAAACAGGAATTACTTGATCTAAACAATAAATATGACGTCTAAATCTGTGGATAATCACTTTATGTAACTGCTGAGAGCTGCAGTATAAGGGGAAGGATGATTGTTGTTAGATTATGGCATAACCACAACCCATATTTCAGCATTTCTCTTGTCACATCTGGTGAGTGAAGACCAGCCTTCAATAGTAGTCAGTAGCACTGCACCGGAAATGTAACCTAGATTCAGTGCCTGTTTAATCTGTCAACACTGCCATGATACACCATCTGCAAGCCAACCTCCAGTGCTGCAGTAAGAGGCAAAACACTTTTCTTTTTTTACAGATGGATTTAAAATTAACTTGCATTGAAACTTGTACAGATAAACTTGTGTCAGATAGAAATGTCTATATTGTGTCACATCTTGTTAAGATGCCACACAATAATTTGAAGGAGAGCCACTAGTAGTAGTGATAACATTTCTTGTGTTTTAGACAATGCTGTTTCATTTAGTTTTTCATTATGCCAAGCATGTCATTGACCTTTGACATAGGTTACATAGTTTGTCTGTCCCATTTCTGGATGTTCACAAAATCATAAAGCCTTACATGCACCACTCTTAGAACCAACTTGCAGCTGTTTAACCTTTTAACCCAAAGCAGTTTACATCACATGTCCATTTATCCATGGTTATGCAAGAACTCCCGTTTGAAACTTTTTTCTCTTTTTTTTCCTCTCTTTTTTATTACCACACTGTTTGTAAAACATTAAAACAATATGGATTTGCATCTGAGGAAAGAAACAATTGATTGAACAAGAAATTGCCACAAAATGTGAGAAGAATGCATATTTGTAATGGAACTTTGAAACAAAGCATTGTTCTCGGTTTGAATGAATCCTGCATTTATAATATTCAATAAAGACACTTTTTAGGCTGGACTGAAAGTTAAAAAGACAAAAATAACAGAGGTCGGGTTTCTGCATTACAGATGTATTATTTTCTACTAGGAAATTATCTACAATATTAGCTGAAATACTAAGCCAACTCTTCTTTCCTTAGAAAAAATTTCCAAAAACCATCAGTTTGGTATATTTTCATTTCATTTTCTGAACAGTGTAATGTGTAGTTTTTATCTCTTAAATAAATTTCTAAGGCTCTGTGACTCAAGTGCCCTAAAAGGCACTTCAAACCAGACACTAATACTACTATGTGTCAGCCTATAAGAACCCATTTTATTCGATTATTATATTTTTCCCCATTTACAGACTGCATAATCCCAAATAGCAGTATTGAGAGGAACAACCCATCTATGTGAGCTGATACCCAGATGAATTACGCTGCTTGTCCAATTAAATTCTGTTGAGTAATAATTCCTATCTAACAATAAATTGTAAGAACAAAAAAAAGTGACTTACAAATCACTTACAAAATTACAAGTAAACAGCTCTCCAATGAGAAGCAGCCAAAGTCTTTCCTCTGCTCCAGTGTTACAGGGAGAACATCATGCATATTGCAGGAACGTGCACAGTTAAACAAGTTGAATCTACCGTCATTGTAGTCATTTCTGAGCTGCATTACAGCTTAAAATAGATCCAATATTTTTGTAGGTTTTATTAACATCGACATGTTAAGTGAGACCTGGGGCCTCGTGTAAATGCTTTGTACACATCACAATGTTTCATACACCATGATTCACACAAAAGTTAGGAAGTAAAAAGAAAACAAAAAAACATGCAAAGCAGGTTGAGAAGCTCCGCCCACCTGTCTTCAAAATGCTTCATGTTTGTGCAGGCTATTTTATCTTTCCTCCACCTCTGATTCAACCACATTAGTTTCATATTCTGTTAAACTATTCTTATTTTTTTAAGTTTCTGGTGTGTTTCTCTTTTATTTGGGCTAAAGGCCATGCCATTTATTTATTGTTGTTTGCATATTTATTAATGGGAGGAGAAAAGGCAGTCCAAGTGGCACCTGGAGCTGTGCTCAATTCCAAGTCGGTTGGGAAGTATCACAGAAAGATGTGCAGGAACAAGAGTACACACAGATTCTGAATCTGGATAATTTGGAGCATACATATTTTCCTGCTTTAGGTCGTATGCCATCTTTCATTATGAAAGCTACACAACCCTTGCCCCTGAACTTCAAGAATATTTATTGGGACTCCACTAAATGAAACAGTCTTCATCAGGACATTTAAAAAGTCTAAGTTTTTTCTATCATGAGCGTTTTCATTACATTTAAGTCATTTATGGAAAATTTGTCCATGATGAGGTTTGAAAATGCGACAGGAGTTCACTGTTGCATGTAGCTGTCGGATAATGTTTAAATAATTTTGGCATCTTGTGTCATATTCCCACAGTAATACTCTAATGGTTAGGTTCATCAAGTCATGATTTAGCAGAGCTGATTTTAAGGTTGACAAGATTTACATCCAGATTAATAAGCCTGTATGTAAGTTACGTGTACAGAACTAACGCTGAGGACTCAAAACAGGACTAACTATTATATAGGCTAGGATATCGTGTCAACCCTCCCTGGAAATGAATTTGACTTCCTGCCAGCAATGCAGATTAAGCACTGACACTGATCGTACAGTGACCGAACTGCCCTTATCAGAAGGTCTGGCACCCCATACTTCCAAAGCACTTCCCACAGAACTCCCCAAGAGACATGATCAAACGCCTTCTTCAAGTACACGAAGGACAAGTAGACTGGTTGGGTAAACGTATCCTCCAGGACTCTGCTGAGTGCAGAAATCTTTTGATATATATAGAAATTAAAACTAAAAATGTGTATGAAGAAAAAAGAAGAGGAATTAATTAAGTCTTTCTTTAATTAAAAGTTTGTAAATGAAGAGCATTTCCATTAATACATTTTTTTTTTGTCTGAATGTGCCAACTTGTTAACACAAGGGGAACTCCAACTCATATCTAGGGATGTGAATCCCCACCACTGAGGCCGATTTGATACACATCGCATTACACTGCCAGCGATACGATAGATTAACGATACAGTGAAGCCCCTTGCCGATAAGATGAGATACTGTTGTTCAAAATGCTGTTCTAAATCATGCCTACTATGTTTTGGATCATAATGCAGAATTCATATATCATCATCTCACCAATTGTCTGCATGGTAAAGATTTCTGTCATAAAACCACCAGATGACTGAAGTTAAACAGCCAACACTGATGAAGAAACTCTGATAAAACTGATCATTTCATATCACTTCATATCACTAAAGTGTTTGTGCACCAGTGATAAAAGTCCTACCGCAGCATCACTCAAAGTAAACACCTGTTGATAAAATATGTCATTGGCTGTTTGTTTTACAAGTTTTTCTTCTTTTTTTTTTCTTTTTTTTACAATAGATGATCACTTTAGTTGTAATAGTCAGTTCAATTTTTCATAAAATGTGTGCCCCCATTTTCCTGGTCAGTGCTCCTGCATGGCCCCTCATAATAACTTTTCTAGACCCACTCATTTTTTCCATCTTGCTTCTTCACGTCCCGCTGTATAATGATGGGGGGGGTCACTACTCCGGCTTCCTCCCACCATCCAAAGACATGCATGCCAGGTTTATTGGTCACTCTAGATTCTCCCTAGGAGTGAGTGAGTGTGAGTGGTTCTTTGTCTCTCTGTGTTGATGGACTGACGACCTGACCAGGGTGTACCCTGGCTCTCGCCTGTTAATTGCTGGGATAGACTCCAGCTTCCCCACGACCCCTAATTGGATAAAGCGGTAGAGAAAATGGATGAATGAATGAAAATAACTGTTACGGCCGCCTGCCTGCCAGCCTACAGAAAGGACGTGACTGCAGCATGCCCTGATGATTGACAGCAAGTGCCTCCCCGGGGGCCGCCCTCCTTCCATCGGGATGGACTATCTACTTCCTGGATTCCAATTGGTCGACCAATGACGATGCCCGTGCGCCTATTAAACCTCATCACCCACTTCATTCGGGGCAGCTTTGGACAGCGGGACACAGCTTGCCAGACTGGAAGTGTTACTGAGCCTGTTGTCTGTGGAAGTTACCCTGTCTGGGTTTGTCATGCTAAAACTTTGGTTAATTGGTAAAGTGTTTGTGTTTGGGTTTGACGTCTCTCTTTTCCCTGCTTGAGGTGAAGTCTCTTTTGTTTGTTTTAGAGCTTTGATATCGCCTTAGAGTGTGTTACCCGTTTTTGGGACATTTTCTGTTTATTTGTTTGAGTAGTTGTTAACCCTTTCATTGGGACACTTTCTGTTAATTTGGTTAGAGTATTTACTACCCGTTTATGGGACACTTTTTTTTGTTCATTAATTTGAGTTATCTGTTATTATTGTTTTGTGGTTTCAGTCAACACCGGATTGGTCGTGTTTGTACTCCAACCCATTTGTGTGTTTTAAATAAATTGTATCTTTTATTTGAGATCCAGTCTTCGACTCACTTACTACCCCTAGTACAATGAGGACGTAACAATAACACATGGCCCATCCACAAGCAGTCCTTAGTGTTTTCTGTCAGTAATTATTACCTCCGCAAATGCTGAGGTCATGTATATGGCCGCGTTGGTTTGTCTGTCTGTTAGCAACATTACTCAAAATGTTATGGACATATTTTGACATTTTTAAGGAAATCTGACTAATGGAATAAGGAACAAGCGATTAGATTTTAGGGGTGATCCGGACCACTGCCTGGATCCAGGAAATGTTTTAAAGTATTCTTGACTTTAGGAAGATATGGATAATTTGCCGTTACAGCTTCTAACTAAAGAAAATGTCCACAATCATTGGTTAAAATAAATAAATAATTACAATAGTTTGGTGGACATCTGTGCTCTGTGAGTGCTTCTAGTTATACAATGTTTTACAAAACACTGCAAAACCTACGTGCACACAATGTCTCCTCTTCACCTGTTGTCTAACTTCTGTCCATGTTTGCTGTTTACTAACTGTAGTTGTGTCACCTGGCTAGCGTATGTTTTAATAACAAAACGGCAAGATGGTAATGCATTCAAAACACCTCAAAAACATGGCTGCAGAGGAGATAAACAATGTAAAAATTGATGTACCTGAGTTTTACCCATGCAGACACGCTAAGAAAGATGCACTGTGCTCTGTGATTGCACTCTTAAAACCAATTTTATTTAATTTATTTAGTTAGTTAGTTTTTTTTAGCTCCTTAAAGAGACTGACTAAATGTAATGGTTACAACATTTTATGAATCAAAGCTTCCTTCTTTGAAAGGCAGATGTAAAAACCAACCATTTTTGGAATCAGAAAGTCAGACAGGAATTAAATGTCCTCTTAATTACCTTATATTTCTATTCTTTGTTTTGAAATTACTTAGAAATCTATCCTCATGGAGAAACACACAGTAGCTAAATATTTGCCTTCTCTTGTAACAGTATAACTGCAACATGACCAACAGTTAAATAAACAGCCTGAGCTAGCTGTGCTACTGGCTAAGTAGCACAGCTAGCTCATAGTCAGGCCATTAAACAGTGACCTGAGCCAAATATCTAAAATGAAGAATACATATGACAAGATGAAACTAAATTAATTCTAAAACAAAATACTGCAAGAGAAAGCTTTTTTTTTTTTCTTATGTGCACATCTTATACACAAGGCAACCCAAACCGCTGCACGTAAGCTGTACTAATTCCCAAAATTTTCCAAACATGACTTGATGGGAAAATTAAAAATGCATAACATTTTCATACATCTAAGAGCAGAGTCATTGCCAGCACCCCATCTGAAACTCACCCTAGACAGGTCTTTAATTTTTTTAAAACACAAGCTAATAAAAAAGTAATGTTCTGACATCAATCAAATATGCTAACAATTCTGACATCTCATGTTTAAGACTGTAGACAAAGAATTTAAAAGTGAAATCTTGAGTCCATCCACTATAATAATAATCTAGTCAATTGAAACAGACATTACAAATCAACTTTCCATTGTTTTTTTGCATATTATCTATGTCATCAACACTTGTATTACAGGGTAGCGTCAATCATCTGACATGACATAATGATTTCCTATGGGTCAGCAAAGGTCACTTGAAAACAGCACAATCCTCGCCTACAGCATAGGTTAACAGGTTAGTTTGTATGTAAGAGACTTTTGTGATGTTGTAGAAAGGAATGAACTCTCCTCTTAAGTCCTCCAAACATCACAGCTCACAGTAAACTGTGTGTGAGCTCTAGCAGAATGAGCAGCACTTGTTTTCTCGAAAGGGAACCTTGTTAATGCCGTCTTTTAATGAAAGCTCTTAATGACCACCATGGAGGAAGAAAAGTGTTCCTGCCAAACGCCTTAAAAAATCTAGTGTGAACAAGCAATACCATAAGTGTAGTGGAATAAATCCGTGCCATAATTTGAAGAGGCTTAACGTGCCTTACTCTAAACTGCAGTTCATCCTCCATCCCATCACAATGAACCCCAAAATAAGAAATGACAGCACTTGAGAACACGGCTTTTCTTATTCTTTACAGTATAACTTGTGTGCATTGGTTAAAAAACAAGTGTGTGGTTTTCTGAAAAAAATGGAAAATGTTGCGTTTTCATCTTCTATCCAACTACCCCAAGGGAAGATAAAAACACGCCAGACTGATGCCACCGCTCAGACCGCGCTGAGAGCAGAAATCCGCCCAAAAAAAAGCAGCGCTTTAATGTTTTTCCAGGCAATAACTTTAATATCTGTTGAGCACAGTCGCTGTCTGAGGTGGAAAAAAAGACCCGATCTCTGAGTGCGCGTGAGCATTTGTAGCCACAGTTGTGCGGTGCTCAGAAGTAGGTGCTGTCACGCGTGCTGATCATGATAGTCAGTGCAGATGTATTAAGACTTAATACACAACTAGGCCTACTGCTACCGCTTTTCATGCATTTTCTTGGGCACGTCGGCATCACGCGTGCTGCAGTCTGAACTGATTTTGAACATTATTCATTTATTTCGCCCTTCCACGACTTGTTTGTCGCGATGAGGGGAAAGTTGGCATGAGGCATGCGTGGCACCGATCGCCTTCACCCGACTGTCCTGTTCATGGCCAGTTAGTAGACCTGTTTTACTGTCACACATGAATCCAGCTACTCGTTGGTAGTTTAGCGTTTGTTGGACCCCACGCAAAGATGGGAGGACTGTGAGAGGTTCACATACCGTGAAAAATGACATGACAGGGTCAGACTTACCGACGGCTAAATCCAGTAGATCTGCGCACAGGAGCAAGCACAATGAGAAGACGGTCATCTTTCCCTTTTTTCGAAATAAATCCCAAACTCCATCTGCGTTTACATGCTCCCCGGGTTTCGGCTGCGTAATCCCCACCATTCCAGAGGTATGCGATTGAAAGCTGTCCCCAAACTATTCATGATGCAGCTCAAGTCTTAAGTGAAGAAATCGGAGAAGTTGACAATGAATGCGGCATTCAGAGCGGCGAAAATCGAGCATTAGATCAAAATTATTCACTGGAAGCGTTTACAGAACAAGCTGAGTGATTTTCTTTCCTTCTCTCCTCACAGTTTAAACAATAGGGAGCTGCACTGAGCCGCGAAGCGATAGGCTCTGGAAAAAACAGAGGTTTGGATGAAAATGTGTTTCTCTCTCTCTCTCTCTCTCTCTCTCTCTGCCTCTCTCCTCCCGCCCTCCAGACAGACGCACAGTCTTTCCTGATCACTCGCTCTTTTATTTCACAGTTTCCCTCAATCCTACCCTGGATTCAGACCCCTCTAATTCTGCCCATTAAGTCGATTTATTTCATTGGATTTCTTTTTTCTTGATAAAAAAAAAGGCCAAACTATCTATATCCTTATATGTCCATTTTCTACAGTCAATCTATAAAATCATTTAGATAAGATCAGTTATCATAAAAATGATTGCTTTGTTACCTGAATTTGGAGACCCGCGTTTTTTTTTTTTTTTGTTTTTTTTAAGGTACTCTTTTATGCAAATATGGCGATTTAACTGCTTGGATTTGTATGTTTGTCCATGTCCTAAAAATCAAAGCAATCAATAACATTAAATATATCTTACTGACATAATGTTGAAGCCAGTAAAACTTTATTGGACTAGTCGTATTTAGGGGTATTTGTTTAATGGACCAGATGAGGTTGCTTAGGGTTAATTCTCCACTTTAAATTGGCTGCAATTATTTCTCATTAAAGAGCATCTATTATGCAAACAGCAAGAGTAGGCTAAGATTTCACTTGAATTTACCATTCCTGTTTAGTAAAATGATAGAGTTCTCAATTGGAGTTGCAGCAACCAAACTGTGCCTTTGTATCCTGTGATGTGAAGATCATATTATATACTTATCTTTCAACATTGAAAAAAGGAAACAGATGGAGAATCTCACATGCATGAAGGGAATTTCCTCTTTAACTGCCTGTCACACTCGTCAAATTACATTGCACGCACTTGCATTTTAGAAGCAGTCATCTATAATAAAGCATTTGTACCATCAAAGAAAAAAACTTCTAATTTAATTTCTTTAAGTCAGGTTAAGGGTAAAGTTCTGGCTAACTGACTGTATAAAAATGATGGTAGTTGTGTGATAGGGTGAAAAGGGATAGTTTTAGTGATGGTTATCTGGAAACATCTCATAATGTTTCAATTGTACTTGAAGTAGAATCCCACAAAAACATCCACATTTTTGCCATGACAAAGATTTGCTTAGTTTTTGTTGTTTTCTTCCTTTTTTATATACTATATTTTCTTGTTCCTTGTATTTTTTTGAGAAGCACTTTCTGATTTTTATCTTTATAAGTGCTATATAAATAAAGAAAGGCCAGCTTGCTGCTCTATTGTACACTGAAACAATGTTAGTACCATCATAAGCCTTTTGTCAAATGGTCCAAATGGTTGAAATGGTTTGTGTCAACATCCACCCAACCAGTTAATTCAGGACAACAGCCAACTGCATGCAAGATTCATTCTCCAAAAATATTAATTCTGTTAAATAAAGCCACCAGTTTCCCATTTTCTGCTAAGCTAACTCAATATATCAACACCATATACTTTTATTGATTTGTGCAGCACTGAACCAGGAAGACCTTTATTAATACACAAAGTCCCTGAAAGCTGTTTCCAGAGAGTTGGTTGGACATCCACTCCTTTTTAAACCCTTGCCATGGAGTGTAACAGCATAAAACTAAATAATGATTTAAGCCAGTAATTCTGCATAGGGTAGTAACTTAAATAGAAAAAGGTGCTTTCAGCATATGAACACAAACGTCTAACTATGTAAAATGCAGTGCCAGTGGTTCTCCCAGAATGTTGCAACTCACTTGACAGAGTAGAGGATCCTTCCTTGGTTAAGCTCTGCACTACTAATGCACTATCACAGATCTCTAGAGGGCTGTGTCAACAACAATTTATTAGGGTAACAGAGCTGAACATGTAGTTGTCCAAATAGCATCTAACCCACTAAGAAGACTGTGTCTTGTGAAAGTCCACATCCAGTCCTCATGAGCTTACTTTCCCTCTAGTGCCAGAGGCACAAATAACTAAGTCTTTAACTGTTCTTCAGATTTTTATTTAAAATCTAAGGAACCGAGAAGAAGAATCCTGGAGAGACCCAATTCTATCTTCTCCTATTCTTCTTCTCTTTGCAGGTACTATTAAGAACTTTTTTACTTTCAATGCCTTTGCTGTGATGCCTGAATCATCCACAACTTGTGAACACATACAGTGTTGGTGACTGCCACTAGACTTCAGAGAAGGCATACACTACATGGTCACTTTATTTAGTTTATTTATTGCATGTAACACATTGTAAATGGTAACTAAAGCCATTATTCCCACCTGGATTAAGATTCCAATGTTCAGTTTTCATTGTCAGTTACTGTCAGGTACCCAAATAAAGTAAGAGATCTCATTACTGTTTTGCAAACCCCATTTACAAAAATGAGGAGGAATTATACTGGAAACCGACTTCAATATATATAAAATAGATGTGAAATTATTACAGATTTCTTGTACATTTTTGTTAAAGTGTAATAGTGTGGCCCCGGGAAAGTGAGTTATTTTATAAACAGAATGTCGGCCCTTTACTCATGCAGACTGTGTGGACATTAGTTTTCTTAGCAGCACCTTGTCTAATTTCATTCTTTTATGTAGATAAAGTTCAATCTAAGTTCAGCCAACCTAAAGTGGGGAACCTTTAAACTCAATGGCCTAGTGGCTGTCCCCATTATGAGCTAAATAAGAATATTCAGGGGATTCTTGAAAACATATTTAAAAGTTAAATGAATGGAGTGTGATTGCAGAGCCAAAGTATTTGTTTATTATAGATTTTAAGTGCATCCATGGGTTATTGATTTTAGATTGTATTTGAAGATCACATGGATGATTAAAAAACAACATTTTTCCAGGAGAAACTTAAATAAGCAAGCTCCCTCACCTCTTGAGAGACCCCTGTATAGGGGGCAGCATGAGAATGAGTACAGAAGATCTTTGCACATGCTAGCCAGCACCTATCCTACCATGTTGCATGCCAAAATCACAGGGAGAAACTCAGCTGAATAACACTACCAAGCATTGCCATCCAAACAAAACACAATTCAAACCCAAAGAAATTATATGAGCATGTAACAAAAACATGAGAACAGCATTGTCCACTTTCTTGCTTTGCTACTTAAAGCCATCCACACAGACAATTTGAAAACAGAGACTCTGTTGATTAAAAAGATGTTCGTCTCATCTCTGTGAGACAAATGTTCTGAGAGCTGGCACCCAAAGAGTAGCAAAAAATATGAAATAATATTCTAAAGCATGTGTTGTTTTGTAGTAAAAAGTTTCCCTCCACCTTGAAAACACACTGCCAAAGTATTCTCCTGTGACTGTGCCTCTGTTTGAAATGAATCATGAAGGTCCTGGTAGTTTACACAAAGATAAAGGGCAGGTATTCACTATTCATCTAATATACTATCTTGATATCATGCATTGCTGGATCCTTTCTGGATGTGCAAAACTACTCATTTTTCATTTCCAGGGTGCTTCTTGATTCTTAACTTCTTGTTCTTATTTAAATGTCTCTGTGTGAGCAATTAAGCCTATTTGCTAAAAAGAAAACAAAAGAAAAAGTATCGAACACATGAGTTAGGCTTTTACTCTGCCTTGTCCTGTTTTGCAGAAACAAAGATATAAACAGACAATAAGGATTATGAGAATTTTGATGTCTTGGTATTCAAGTAGTTTGGAGTACTACGTGTGAAAATTATCATCTGTCTACCAGCTTTGACTGTTATTGATCTGTCAGTAATAGTGGAAACCTCTGACATCATTGTGGCATGCAGATTTGACCCAGTTGAGGTTGCTGATCGCATGGAAGGCCAGATGTAGTGTCTGGGAAATCTACTCTTGGGGTGAGCCAACACTGGTGAACTTGGGTTTGCCCCCATCAGAACTGCCAACTATCCAAGTGAGTGTTAGACCTCAAACCAGTCCAGCCTTTCTGTGCCAGATGCCCATTATGAGCCAGAATGGTACCTCCATAAATAATGTGATGCTTTCTGGAGCCCAAATCTGTTGTCAGTTAACCAGTGCTAATGTAGGAGAACACGTTTTCGGGTTTGGCTTCCGTTTTTTTGAAAATACATTTCTTTCGACCTCACATAACAAAAACTATTATTTGTGGCTTTATTTGTAGGCTAAAACAACACAGTCTATTTCTATGTAGTAACAGTCAAAATGAGATTTCATGCTTAGCAGGGATTTAAAGTTTAGGGCAAATTTTTAGACGTATTTACACATATAATATTTTACTAATTCATAACGTTTTTTTAATATATTGTATTTTTACCACGTATACCAGCACCTCTATGATATCAGTCTGCAAAAAAGGCAGAAATCAGCAAAACCAGTGATAAAAAATTATATTGACATTTTCAGACAAATACTTGTTTTACAGTAACCAACCCAATTTTATTTTTTGTTCCTGTTTTTGACACATTATTAAGAATATTATGAGTTAAAAGGAAGCAAATCAGCAAATGACTAAAATATTTTTAAAGATCAAATTCAAGATCACATGTTCTTCTATCATTTTTATTTCCTAATAGTCATTTAAAAACAAAGTTTGAAGATCTTTTTTCACTCAATGTAAATTAATTATTTATTAGATCTTTGTGAAAGATAATAATTCACAAATATCACATTTCCTTGCATAAACGTGCAAATCAGTAAAAGCACATTCAGATAATAATGATAACAAAAGCTGCATAATGTTATGTCCATCAGTAAGCATATTTCTGATGCACCTTCATGGCAGAGAAACAAGAGGTCATTTTATAGTTATTTAAGTTAGTTGTTTGTATGAAAACTAACTCAATGCAAGCTCAAGCTCACCACACAAATTTGGGATACCCAGTGTGGTAAATTCCATCACACATCTAACAAGTGAAAGAGAAAACAACTAAAGTCTAGTGATGGATGGATTGATACTTAAATATTGATACTTCCGATACCAGTTTTTTATGTTGTATTATTGATTTTCATGTTAGGATATCAATATTTTAGTCATTATGGGTAAATATGTAGTTAAAATACAGTGGAAAGTAACCACAATGTCAGGATCTTGTCTAAATTATACCTGGTAACTACTTTTTCTTCTGCCAGCCACAGTCATATGTGAAATGAGGAACAGCACCTGGCTCTCACTCAGTCTGTAGCATCAGTGTGGCGCTAAATAGCAACAACACAATGTATGATGTGTGTGTGGAAAGACACAAATGTATTACAGCAACACCACAAACCTCTTTAACTATCTGAGTGTCAATCATAACATCGGCTATAATTAAATTAAACACGGACTACTCTATCATTGCTTCTATTACATCTGCATGGTTTATGCTGTACTTTATTATTTAATAATTTTATACTCCACATTATTATTGTACACCTCATATTATTAGTGTAAAACAACCAGTGGGGTTTTAAAACATAGAAATACGACTGAAAAAATATTTCATAGCATAGACTGATAATATCAATTCTCATTTGTTTAGACTGATGGTTAATTTAATATTTTAATATGTAAGTGTTGACATACATATTTATTGTGGTATTTCTATAATTTTTTATGCATTTTACTAGTCTTTTCAGTTTGAATCACAGAGTATTCTGTAAAAATGTAACTATCAGTTCCTTTCCTCTTAGAGTAGCTTGCTTTGAAAGTGATTTTTCAAATACAGTATTTTTATTATTTATTTATTTATTTTTTACAAAGTATTGGTATTTGATATGTCTTACTGATACTGGCTTGAATTTTACTCGGTTTTGAATCTGATAGAAA
The DNA here is from genome assembly GCF_017639745.1 of Melanotaenia boesemani. NCBI lineage: Eukaryota > Metazoa > Chordata > Actinopteri > Atheriniformes > Melanotaeniidae > Melanotaenia > Melanotaenia boesemani. The sequence goes on along the minus strand of NC_055684.1, from coordinate 18,063,870 downwards.
ATCTGTGGTGTTGCATATCACTGCTGAAGTCCTGCAGAGACCTTTGCCCCACATGCCTGGTAGACAAGTTTAGTTTAAAGATAAATATATCTTGTTAACCCCTTGAGCCCATTCAACCTGCATACAGACCAAAAATATATGAGTAGTTTTTGGTGAAAAAATGTTCAACATGTTTAGTGAAGCAGAGTAAGCATGAGTAAGTCTGTATTTAACCATAATGACCATGCCATTAACATTAAAACATCTATACTCTAACTATGGTTGTTTTTCTAAAGCTAATCATTAAGTTATTAACATCCAATTTCCAATATCCAACGATTAATTAATTTTAAACCTAACTATCTGTAAATACAAGTGAATTAGAAAATCAAGGAATTCCAGGTCCAGCAACTGCCTGAACATAACAGTGTAGCCAAACATTGCAGGTCAACAACTTTGCTATGCGAGTGAAAATGATCATATAGCTAGAATGAGGGTGGATGTTTTAAAACTAAGCTGCATCTCAATACAATCAATGGGAAATAAAATGGAAAGTATGGTACCATTTTTAAGCCCTCAACTTTGAAACTGCAACATCTGCTGATGTTGAAAGCAGTGATGATATATTCTGCCCTAAGATCATGTTGTAACATGACTTTCTGAAGAAAGGCAAAAGGATGCTGGACTACTTTGATAGCTGTAATTTAATTTTTTTTTTTTTTTTTCCTCCAAGCACAAACTCTATGCATGAACAACCAATGATGTTGTGTATGTGTTTATTTAATTAAGTGAAGAATACTTTTAAAAAAATAATCTAATCAATACTTTTTTTCTTTAATAAAATAATAAAAAGCCCACTTGAACTAAACATAAAAATCAAACATTGGGGTCACTCCACTGTGCTTTCTCTAGAAGGTTTTTTTTTTTTTTATTATTCAAAGATCGGATTGCTGTTCTAAACATCTGGGGAACGGTGCACTCTTGTGTGGATTCAGTGTCTCGTGCACTTCTGTTTCTTCACGTGGCAGTAATGTTTGCTGTGTGGAACTGCATCCAAGGCTTAAATTGCTCTGTCAGTGGGACCATCTAACAAGATGACATGAATCAATTGTGCATGTTGTGCACACAAACCACTGATGCGACCTCAGTGTTTGTTTCTCTGTCAGACACCTGCAAACAGCAGTAGTGCAATCATGTGGGAATTCATGAGGAAACTGATGCTAGACAAGACTACCTTACTTATAAGCATTAAGCTGCCAAGAGGATGTGTGTGAAATCACACAAGGAAACAAAAACACCAAGAGAAAATACACCAAGGAATTGGGTGAAGATGTAAACTCATTACTACACAAATGAACACCTTTTTTATGCCTTACAGTGATTTGATAAAAATCATGCAACAAAGTTTGAATGAAATATGCTCAGAGCAGTTTAATTTGTTTTGTTCTGTTCTTGCCAATGCAAAACTATTGTGAGACTTTAACAAAGTCTCCACACTGTCTGACATTCCAGTACTTATTCCACATTTAATGTCCACTGAATTGCGTGTTTAAAATGTTTTAGTTTTCAGTAAAACAGTGCTTGGTATCCATTTAAATGTTTCTCAGTGAATTTCCTGGGCAATCAGAGATATGGACAAATAAGAGGCAAAAAGCCTTTACGCAGGGACTGATTTTGAACTTTGTGTATAAGGGTCTTGACAGTTTAATTTTCTATTATATATTTATATGTTTCCTCAGAGAGCATCTAAGTGATTCATCTTAAGAGAGATCTGTATTAGTCAGATTAATAATTAAGGTAAATTGCTATCCCCATATGTGTTTATGGAATTCCCTCATGTATTCTCATACCATGACCCTAATATAAACTTACAATTAATGTAATTGACCAGTACATTTTAAGCATTCAGTTTGAAATCAGTTAGTTCACATGTAAAATAGACTGTATTATATTATGAGATCTATAAAAGATATTATTATCACATCTGTTATTCAATTCAATACAAAGAGTCTCAAGTGCAGAATTTGGAATATAATCATGTTTCAATATTGTTTTCTATTTCTATTGCTAAAAATTAATGCATTAAAGAAGTACATTCAATATTTTTGCTTTCCTGTCATTCAAAAAAAAAAAAAAAAAAAAAAAAAAAAAGAAAAGAAATCAAATTATTATTTTATTATTATTATTTTGGCTGACAGAATCCAAATGCATGCTTATAGATCACTTAGAGGATGTTTAAATTGCCTATTTTACATGGCATTTATTTATTTAATAATTTGTTCATTTATGTATTTAATGATTAAATGGAAAATGGACTTGAACTTAGGTACTGCTTTCCAGTCAGCTTGACCACTCAAAGCACTTTACACTGCATGCCACACACACACACACACACACACACACGCACACGCACACACCTCAATAAACACATCAGGAGGCAACGCAGGCTCAGTGTCTTCCCCAGGACACTTGGGAATGTAGCCAGGGAAGCCTGGAACCAATCCCCCAACCTTCTGGTTGGAAGACAAATGCTCTTCCTACTGAGCTACGGCCACCCTTGTCCCTTTTGCCATATTGACCAATCAGTGATCATTTTGAAAAACTGTATACCATGTGATATAGCAACTGTTTTCCAAGAAATAAATAACAAACTCTATATGCAGACATGGATAAAGGCCACACTTAAGAAGAAGATTTATTATTATTTTTTTAATACTGCAGTTTTTCTGTGTAATTTTTTCCCTGAGACTTTTCAGACCCACAGCTTTGAGGCTCTTACATGTTGCAAATGCTCATTTTCAAAGAGATTACAACACATATCTGTCAGAAGCAGAATTGCATGGATATTATACATGGGGGACGACTCAGAAGTCTGCCGGTGGGGAACACATTGCAGTGTGCCTGAACCATCACCAGAGATTAGGGGTGACTTCTTAAAATGGGACAAGTCCAGGCTTGCGGGGTTGACCAGGTTGGAACCAGCTGTAGACATGCTTTAGCTGCACAATTTCACTTTATTTGCAGCACACGTAGAGAGGGAGAAATAAAACATCTATGTCAGTTACCAGTGTTTCCTGGGGCGTCTGGCCTCACATGACTCACTGAAAAGAGTGAGAGCCTGTAGTGGCTTTGCAGAATACTTCTGGCTATTAACACAGAAACGCCACGCACTACACACAAAGCAGAGAATGCACTCAAGAGAAAAGGGGGGAAGGGTAATTTTAAAGGGGTAGTCCTCCCAAAAATGTGTTTTTTGAGCTTTAAACAACACAGTATTACTTAAAGGTCCCATATTATACACTTTATTCCCAATCTGAGACCATTCATTAATATCTAAATGAAATATTTCCGCCATGGTATGGACAAATCGACCCTCAGTTTGAGTGCAGCGGCTTCTCTTCACCTCCCTCTTTTTAGCAGCTTCAGAAATGTGCCGTTTATGGTGGGCGGAACCCTGGTGGAGCAGCTCAGCTGTTGGCTCCGCCCATCGCATCGCCCGTCATGAGGTGATTGACAGGTTAATATATTTTCAAGCTATCAGACTAATAAGGCCGAAACGATAAAATAACTGCCAGCTCTTACCTCTCCAGCTGTGTCACGGACAGTTGGTATTGAACCTGGCTTCAGCTTCAAACGGTTGGCGAAGCCTGCTTTCCATGCCCCCATGTTGTGGAAACAGTCCTCTTTGAAATGCTGGCCACAGACATGCAAAACCTTTGGAAGTTTTCCGGGTACATTTCCTCCAAAAATAAAATTAATCCACTCAGTCCTCGTGGGTTCAGTGGATGGAAGTAAAAAAACGTTTTCGTGTTCATTTATGCAGCCACAAACAGAACAGTGCTTCTGTCGCTTAGCCATGTCCGCTAACGAGGGTTGCCGAAGAGGGAAAAACACTGGGCGCTAGGTGATTTTTAGAGGGCGGGCTTTGAGAGCCGGTAGGCGGGTCCATCGCTCTGTGGGGAGTGGTTATTGTCCCTTATGACGTCATAACGTACACGCTTTCAAACAAGCTCATTTCAGCGCTTACTTCCCTAGAGGTGGAGCAGGGGGGAGAGAGAGCGCCTGAAAGAGTTTCACACTTACGGGTCTCCTACACATGCGGGGGGACCAGTATGACTGTTCCAAAACCATTAAAAAGTGAATTTTGCATAATATGGGACCTTTAATTGTGATGGAGAACACATATACTGTTGATAAAATTAGTATTTTTTTTTATTTGTTTTAAAAATGGTATTTTGTGGGTAAAAAATGGCTCATAATGCCCTTTACAGACAAGAAGGTGAAAAAATTTAGCTGCACGAAATTACCTATAAGTAAACAAACAAAGAATAAAAAAACATAAGGAATAAAAATAAAAATATTTACACACAACTTTGGATTGGATTTGGAATGACATCTTGACGCGGGCTGTGGTTGCCGTGGGGACAGCGGTAGTCAAGTGGTTTGCAGCAAGGAAAAAATAGGCAGCTTCATGTCTGAATCGCCAAGAGAATGAGTGCACTATGTAGTGTGCTATGTAGTGCAGCCCTATGTAGTGAACGAGGGGTTAGGGAGTAGGGTGGACATTCGGACACAGCCTATGTCACGAGAAAATAAAAAAAAAAAAAACATAAAAAAAACCCACAGGCCCCCCCTTCAGATACAAACAGGTGGGTCCTCGCCTAGCAGGTATAGAAAACCATGCCCAGCAACGCATATGAAGAGATGTGAACTTATATGGTGAAGATTTGCTAGTTTCAGACTTCTATTCTTTCACAGAGTTTCTGTTTAAATATTCCTGCAATATTTGTGCTTTTGAGGGGTGTAAAAGTAACACCAGACTTTATTCTTTATCTGCTGATCCTCAGGTATCGTAGCAGCGGCAACTTCCTGCAGCTGCCACAACCTGCCGCGAGTCTCCACAGCTTTCCAGAGCTGCTGGAGCTGCTAACAGGCCAGCGCAACAACACTAACGACTCAGACTGATATAGTTTGGGACTACCTTGCTCATGTGTAGCTGAGTAGATTCAGGAGGGAAAAAAGTCTTCCACCTCAAAGACAGCTCTGTAGCGTAGGTGCTTTGCGAATCTCTATTTGCATCTTGCCAGTGAGCTGAGCCACTGTCTGTCAGTCATTTCTGCCTGTGTATCCTAACCCGGCCACTCTCCGCTCCCTGATCACCCCATACCTCCCACCCCAACCATTGCAGTTTTAGGCATTTTTCAAATTCGGCAGTGGGTGGAGTTACGCAAAAAGTAGGTGGTGAAGTTACACTTTAAAGGTTCTTGCTTACATTGTAATAGAAATGAAATAAAAAGCTTGCAGTAAATTTTTCTCATTCTAAATCTAAATTCAAAATGTAAACAAAATATAACTTCTAACAGAGAAATGCTACTTGTCATATGTAAAGGATAATGCCCGACGAGGTGTCCATTATCATAAATTATTAGACAACGCAGAGGCTTGAACTGTCGGACGGTTGCCTCTACGAAGTCCATCAATTTATGATAATGGACACCTCGAAGGGCATTATACCACTTATACCAAGGTCTCTTACGAAAGAAAAAAATATTAAATAAATTAATGTGTTAATGTTGCTTTTTACCATTAAAATCGTGAGTTTTTCACAAAAGGCGGCTGTGTGGACTATTTTGTTGTGACGCATTGTCAAGGTAACCAGCTCTGACACTGAACCTGCAGCTCAGTCGAACGCAGTTATGTTGCGTGACATACACATTTCAGAGGGTGGGTGCAGCTCTTATAGGCTCAACACACGGGAGGCGACCAACAACAGCGACAGGCGAAACTCATCGCAACCTTCGTGAAACCAAACACACGGGACGCGACAAACGGCAGCAGTGTTGTGCATCACGCTCTAAGATTGCTTTTCTCCAAGAAATTTGATTGGTTATGATATTGGTGGGGATTTTGACATTTTCAAACCAGTCCGTGATGTAACAAAGTATGACAGATGGAGAGTCAGAAGATTTTGCACGAAATCTTGCTGTTTACTATATAAATGAGAGACAACTCTGGGTTCATCCAAGTTTACAAAATAGGAAACAGCATTGTGAATATCATCATTTGATGGACCTCAAAGCTGATCCAGAAAAATCCAGAACCTATGTTCAGACTAATTCACTCTGGTGCCACGCGGCTGCTTTTTATTTAGCTAAAATGATCAATTCTTCCATGTTCAAAGTGCTTGCAGACTGCGCGGTCTAGCCTGCTCTCATTGGTCAGTCCACGAAGCCCCTTACTGACTGGTTGTAGTGCCATGCGACAGCGACAAAAATTTAACATTTTTCTATTTTCTTATGTCGCGTCGCAAGCCCCGTGTGCACGTTTACATGCACGAGCACAACATTTCACATGAACGAATGTCGCCTGTCGCTTGGCTGGAGGAGGACAGCGATTTTTGCCTCAATATGCAGGTTACATAGGAAATGAATGGAGAAGGTGTGACATCACCTCCCGTGTGTCCAGAGGATGATGCAACATTTTGTTTCTAACAGTCAAAGTCCACAGATAGTTTCCTACATCGTTCAATAAGCCTGCAGGCTGCTTTCATAGCGACGCCCCGTAACAGACGTGATCTAGCATGTCTCCAGTGGCGACTCTTAACCGGCTCTTAACCCGCAGTTCAGTCGGCCAGCTGTTGTATTAGACCTGATCAGTGAAGAGAAGGGAGATGATTGCTTAACGTTATGTTACGTGTCACAAAGAATCATTTCAGAGGGCGGGTGCAGCTCTTACAGCTTGCGACATTTTGTTTTAAACAGTGAAAGTCCACAGATAGTTTCCTAAATTGTTTTTAATGCAAGAAATATTATCCCCCATTCACTCTGATCATTAAATGTGTATCAAGTCTTTCCTAAATTGTTTTTATAATGTTATCCACCCTTCACTCTGTATCAAGTACGTAAGTAAGGTAATCAAGACAGAAAGACAGGCGACGACCTATTTAAAATTAAATGTAACATTGCCGTTGATCGTGACATTTCAAAAATATACTGGTATGTCCATAGTGGCGTTTGAAGTAAGGAGATTTAACCTTTGTGGACCCTGACCACTGCTGGTTGGGACATTGCAGGATGACTAAGTGTTACTCCATTCTCGTCTCTCCTGGACTGATGGAGCCCAATAAGCCTGCACCTGCTTTCACAGCAATGCACGTCACAGACATGATCTGGCGTGTCTGCAGCCCGGCGTCTGAGTTTCTGTTGCCACGATTACCAACTATCGTTTAGTCAGCACAATAATTTACAACAATAAGTCTCTTTGACCTGAACTTCTTTCGTAGGTGTCCATTATCACTTTTTAATGGACACCCTTCAGCCAAACAGAAATTTAAGTATTCCCCCAGACAATGGTATAAAATGTATTAACTGGCAATTACAAGTTAAAGTGCTGTAGTCCTCAATGCCAGATAAGACTGGTCTGAGATCCTCAATAATGTCTGCTAAAAAGCAAACCTTTGGGGGGACAGTACCAAAGTTACCTTTTACAATACTGGTCATGGAGTTGATGAAATTAAAAGTAAAGAAAGAAAATACGAAAGAAACTTTGAATCTTCTGAACAAATTTAGTTTCAAACCACAAACCTATGGTGGTTTTTCAGGGAAAATGAGATTTGATTTTTCACAGCACCACTTGAAGATCATTTCCAAAGTGTTGCAAAAACGACCTGAAAAACTTTTGGAAAGCAATATATATATATATATATATATATATATAAATATATATATATATATATATATATCATGTGATCTGAGCAGGTGAGGTTTAAACTGCACCTGTGATTTTGCCTGGTTAATGTGTCTTAAGATACCTTCTGGTCAACTATACAACTAAGAATGAATCTCTTGCTAACACTTTATCAGAGCTACGATACTTTGTATAAATAAATAAGACATAATAATGAGCAATACTTTATTAATGTATAATTTACCTTAAATGTTCCGTTTTCTCCTTAGACATCATTGCTAAAAACACTGCTACACTGACTATCTGACAAAATGCAGTAGCAGTTTTTCCAGAATAAAGTTGTCATGCCACAGCGAGTCATCAGATCACTGTCAACATGTCACAAGACAATCTTCATTATCATGTTCACTACGGAACTTGTGAAGCAGTTGTTCAGTTGTGTTGTTAGTTACAAAGCATTATCCAAATGTAAACAACACAGGAAGCAAAGCAGATCAAAGTGCAGATCACAGTAACAACAAAAGCAACATGGCAGTACAGCTAAAATGAAAGTGCTCATTTCATTGATCGGTGGTGAGTCATCAGTGTGTTGCATGATGCTGAGGCTATGTGAGCATTGGAGCCAGTTTAACTGCAAATAATGTGATCATCTGAAGTTCGTTAGTCGGTTTGCTACATTATACTCAGTTTTTTTATTATTTAAAATGCCATTTTAAGATTATTCTCTTTTTTTCTTTTTTAAAATATTTTGTCTAAGTCAAAATTTTGTAGCCAACTCTTTAATAGCAGAATAAATTTATCTTGCTGTTGAACTTTACAGTAAAGGTTTCTAAATGAAGATCATCAACAGTCATTTATGTAAGAAAAAGAAAACAGCTGGTGAGCATTGTAATTAAATAATCTCCAATAAATGCATTAAATTATTAATTATTATATTATATTATATTATATTATATTATATATTGGTTTACAATTTTAGGTTTACGATATTTGATAGCTTAAAAATTAAATTATTGTCAACAAGATCTTTTCAGCTACTACAGAGACAAAACAATGTTTTTCTAACATTTCTAACATCCAATTAATTTGTTAAAAAGGGGAAGAAACATACTGCAAAATTAAATTTCAAAACAGATGCACATTATAAAATCATTTTCATTGAATCACATTCCTACTCTTTGCATCTCTAACAAATTAACAAATACAATTTGTTTTGCTTTATGACCTTCAAAACGCAAATGCAAGCCAGGAGAGTATAAGATTAATCCCACAAACATATGTGAGGGTCATTTTATTCATTCAAAACATTTAAAGAAGTGAAAAACTGATGTTTTAAATCTATGTTCTGTTTTCCGAACGTTTAGATACAGTAAGTGATTAACAGAAGAAAAAAATATTATTATGTTCAGTCCTGCATGATCAAACTTTGAGTAAGAGTAAGTAACATCAATAATAAAACAGCTGAAATTTAATTTAAGAGTCAAATATCTTCAAAGAGAAAGCTTCTTTGTTATTATCAGCCTCTCCTGATTTTTGTAAATTGAACTCGTCATGCTACCTCCAAAGCAGGTCTTGACCCTCTTAAAGTGGTATTTTAATTTGGAAAACTTCCTTTTAGTTGTGATAGCTTGCGGTTAAAAAACAACAACAACAAAAAACAAACAAAAAAAACAAAAAAAAAAACAATAATCTTTAAGATATCAGCATATCTCACTAAACAAAAGGTGAAAACTTCATTTTGTGATCTTGCATCATTTCTACCCCACATTTCAGAAATTATTATTATTTTTATTATGTTTATCTATTTAAAAAAAAAAAGTAGCCAGTACTGTCAGTACTACCTCTAATTACAGTTTCATGCATTTTTATAGTAACTCACCTTTCACTTTGCCCACATTTGACCAGTATTGAGGCACTCTGGATCCTCTGGATCAATGTATAAAAACTTGAAATAATGTTGTCAGACATTCAGATTATGCTACACCTGTTGGTGGCAGAGAAAAACAGTTTTACTTTGACATACATGGCTGCCTCATTAGTGTTTTTCCTGATTGTCAAGTAGCATTTTTACAGAAAAACATTTAAATTTAATTAAAATTAAGTTGAAACAAAAATTAAAACATATCACTTACAAAGTTTAATTCAATTCAATTCAATTCAATTAATGTCTAGATGTTGTTGAAATGACAACTACAAGAACATCATATCACGTTCATGTAAAAAGAGGTTTTGGGGAAGAATTATGATTTGAGAAGTTTGTACTTAATGATGGTAACACTCCACTGCAATTATGTGAGTGAAGTGCACGTGTACTTTTCCACTGAAGCATGACATTATCACCACTATGTGCTGTGTTAAGAGGTTGGGCTCAGTTCAAGTATTTATCTTTGATCAGGGTCAGGGTCCTGGGGAGCCCGTCAAGGATCACAGAAGTTCTTTATTATGTTTAGGGTAACAAGGTACAAAAGCCAATCTCAACTATCACTGAACAAAATGCAAGGTACAATTCTAGATTGAATGCAAGCCCACTGCATGGCTAACAAAGACCCTGACAGCGCAACATGCACACTATCATTTATACATAGATTCAGCTCAGAATCAGCAGCTAATGCCACATACATCCTTTCAGCTGAGGGAGGAAGACGACACAGCCACAGGATTTCTACATGGAAAAGACCCAGCCAGGGTTTGAACCTGCTTTTTCTGTTGAGTCGCACTGTTAACCTGGATCTCTATCACATTTTTTCACCTTTAAATTGAACAATTTCCTTTTCATTTATTTATTTTCCATTTTGTTATATGAAGGCAAGGCTTCTGAATTTAGAGGTAATTCAAGATCATGCTTGAAATACAAGATTATATTTTGTCAGTAGTAAAATTACTTTTTCCTCAATAATCTCCCTTTTTAAGGATTAGATGTTGCACAAACAACTTGCATCCAATAACCATAGATGCGGAAACCCCCAGCCCACCCACTCACTGACTCATTACGCAGTAATGTCTTTTGTCAGATTTGGCTGTTTGCCTCTATCTCAGATCTTTATTGCAGATGGGCTATTTTGTCTTAGCCTGCATTCAAGGGTAGCGTCCTGGTCCACAGTTTGCTTACAAAGTGTTTCATTGTAATAAATGAATGGAAATGACACAACCTAAGAAGCTGAATGCCTTTAATGTGTCACTTATTGTGAACAGCAAACAAAGGGATTTTTTTTCTATGCCGTCCTGACAATCCAACAGAAAATTCTATGGTGTTTGATGTTCAGATAACACAGTATTAAAGCAAATATGATGGAGATAAAGCTTATTTCCGTATTAAATGGATTCATGCTTATGCTGTGGCAAAATACATGAGAAATTAAATGAAGCATAAATTAAACTTAATTACACATTTTACCATGTAACCCTAATGTGGTCATTATTGCTTAATAGTTTTAAAACTTAGACTAAGAAAAGGCATAAAACTCCATGTATTTGCAACGAGCAAACTGCATAGTACTATACACAATAATTCCTTCAAACAATATTTAAAAAGTATTTAAAAAAATAAAAAAATATAAAAAAATGTTAGTAAATCCAACCAAGGTTAAACTACGGTCAGTCACTTTACAATCCAAAATATATTTATTAAGATGGGAATAAAGGTCTACCTTTTAATACTGATTGAATCACAACAAAAGTCAAATGATGAGACAACTGGCAATATTTTTTTTAATATTTATTGTCTTTGATAGAAACAGTTGTCATATAATCATAAATTAACTTACATGAACAGTTTTTAATATGTCATTTATAAAGAACAATGTCAAACTAGACATTTACACCTTTGCAGGAACTGTAAGATTTAAGATGTTTAATGCAGAAGCCTGATTTCTTATACCTGTAATTAAAAAATTCAAAATAACAATGGTAAAATCACTGTAATAAAATGTAAGGTTCAATAATCATGACACTGAGGAGATCTGCAAGGGTTGTGTCCCCTGCTGTTTTAAGTGATTAAATGCAAGTGCAAAGAAGTGGTATACACATAGTGAAAAATGCCTGCTAACCAGATCCATCGGAATAGTCCAAATTTACATTTACATGAACAGCAACGTAAGCTTATTCTACTTTCTGTAGTTCTCAGTGATTTATTTATTTAATTATTTTCTGAACGTGCTAAGGAATAACCCTTACAGCAGCCAACCCCTTATTGACCTTTAAATTTATGTAAGAGCATGCAAGCTACTTACTGATCATTTCAATTTGTATGTTGTATATTTGTAATTCTTTGTGGGTTTGTGGCTCTGTCTGTGTAACTAAGATTTTTACAGTGTTAGCTTGGTTTAGTTCATGTTGGATCTATGCATCCTTGTTGTATTTCCTGAGTTTGTTGTCCTCTTCTTGGTTATTCCTGCCTTCTGTGAATACTGTGTACTAGGATTCACTTGGAAAATTACTGCCTTGTATTAATCATTAGCTTTTTTTTTAATTGGAGACCTTAGCATTTCTTGTATAAACACTGACTGGTTTTCTTTATGCTAGTGAAAGATTTTCATTATTCCTTTCTGTGAGTCTGTTGTATTGTGATCCAGCACTGCCTGTACTTCTTATATGGTTCAAAGTTGTAGTTGTCTGGATCCTTGCTTTGGCAGTGCACTTGGTTTTTGTCTTTAATCGATGCTACCCAGTTCCTGGCTGCCTCTAATCAGGGCTTGAATTATACAAGGGCTTTTAGGAGATCCTCATTTTCAGACATGTATGCAACTTTGCAAGTCACGTGCACACACATGTACATTAGTACAGGGCAGCGCTGTCACAAACAAGGTCACTTCCAAAAACATTCTGCTAATACTGTATGCATAAGGTTCTTTTAACAACCACAAAAAGCAACAAATACAATGGTTGCTGATTGGGCAGCTTAGGGCACACAACAATGTCAAAATGGGTGAAAGCAGCGGACTAGCTCACCTGTGTGGTTTCGAAATTTTAATTGATAAATTAAATAAATGAATTAACACACAACAATAACAAATCCGTTTGATTCTGGTGAGAAACATTATGTACCTTATTTACAAATTAAATGTAACCTGAAAGTGGACTATTTCAGAACTCCCCTTTAAGGCCCATTTATGCTCAACACAGAAGACGGACGAACAGTTTAGTCAATCTTCTGTGTCGATTATGCACGTTATTTAGTCCATTTTCACGGAGCTTAGCTATCCGTCGCTTGACACAGAATACAGAGCAATACTACCGGAAAATGCGTGGGCAGTGCTGAGAAGAATAGCTGACACGCGACCAGTGAAAGAAACAAACCAGAGAAGAAGAGGATCAGGAAGGGAACAAAAAAGCAGGAGAATGAAGACGAGGACAACAATTGTAGAAACTGCACAAGCTTTTGATGAAATTATAAGCATATTTTTAGGGATTGTTGGGTGGTTGAAAACAACTTCAGACCGTTTGATTACTGCCGCAAAACGGTGTCTGAAACTGACATTGGCTCACGGGAATGAATTCTGAAATTAGCACTGCCCACTAGTGAAGGAATTGACTTAACTACCATGGCAATGCAAAAGATGCATGGAAGTATTTGGACAGCGACTTATGACAACGTTTGAAATGGATGTTGCTATTTATGTACGGAACATTGAACATTGAACATTGAACCATGCTTCTAATCTGCTTGTTAGAAAACAAACTTTTTCCCGGGAAGTTGAGAAAGATAAAATGAAAAAAATTATGAAAGATTAATCTTTTATTATTGCATTTAAATTTTCAAATATCTATTTCTGTTTAGATCTGGAAAATCTATAGCATGTGGTTTGTCCTAGAAAATGTACATTTTTCAGCATATATAATAAGTGGTTACAAATCTTGTGTGTGGCTGTTGTCAGATCAGAAGTCTATGTCTTCAAATGAAGAAAGGAAAAAGAAAAAAAAATAGGAAAATCAATTAACATCTCCTTATTAAAATTGTGCATTTTAAAAAAAGAAAAGTACAAATATAAATAAAATCAGTCCGGTTAAAATGCATTCAAAAAGGACTAACCAGAGCTGCAGCAGTGGACACATGACATACCCTAGGAAGATGGATTACTTTTTCCTCAGGAACTAATTAGTCAGTGTCTTTCAGGGCCCATGTTTAAATGCCAAGCTCTGAAGCTTCATGACTGAGAGGAAGATGGCCAAAGAAGCATTCAAATGCACATGCAGATAAACCGATAATGCTAATTGTCTATTATGACAGCTCTTTGGATATTATTTGAATGTTCTACTTTGAAGTAACTTGTGTAAATTAACTATATAATTCTTTATTTTCTTGGGTTGTGAGAAGTTTTAGTTAATGCTGTAAAACACTGTGAAGTGCAGGTCCAGTCATGAGATCCAAACAGACTTATGATTCAATAATTGTGTTGCATGCTTACCCAATATGACCTTTAAAGATAGCATTTCATGATTCAATGTCATGAATTTGTCAATAATCACATGCAGATTATGGTGAACACATAGAAGGGAAGGAAGTGTAAAAGACAAATGAATTTCAAATATGACTTTTTAAAATCCTAGTATAGTCCTTTAACATCCTAGTATAACCTCCACTTTGCATAATGTCTGAGTATGCTTGATGCTGCAGAAACTGTAAGTGGCTTTCCCACATTGCGTGGTGGTGAGGTAGGGCGCAGCACTAAATGAATGTGTTTTTCCTGACATACCCAGTTTTGATTTAATTCTAGTGAATTTGAATAGCACGCTGTGAGATACAATTGCTAATTGGCTGATCCATCTTACCATTAAAGGCATTTCATTGCACACTTAGTGCCTTTTCATTGACATTCAGTGGGCCATTACAAGAATTCAATTGAACGGAGAGAAAGTGAAGGAAGTGCAGCGAGATGAACAGTCATAAGTTTGCAAAATCATTCATATGCTCTCTTTGACAACTGTCAGTGGGACAACATAATTTTTCTGTAGAATGTTCCCCTCCTACGGTGGAAAGCCTGTATCGTTAAAACCCACTTTTTATAGCTATATTTTTTTCTTCTATATTTTTTTTATTTTTTTTTTTTAATCACAATATTTTTTTCTAAAATCTGTACACAAACACTTGCATGTAGTCATAAAAAATATTTATGTATGTATGTATATACTGAAATTACTGGTGTAAAACACTTTACTATAAAAGTGATCAGAGAAAGGTTTTCATTGACTCCCACTCCATATTCAAGGCAAATGTATTAAGAAGTGAGATAAAGCCTAACCTTGAGTATTTGCTTAGTCCCTCTTTGCTTCCTTTGCTCTCCTCCTCAAGTTGGCAGCTCTCATCCATTTTGCCCTGAGGCCATGCTGATGCTGAAGGTGAAGTATGGAGCCCCAGAGACAGTTATACTACTTTTTTCATTCATTTGTGTTTCATGTAGAGATTCTTATCAACCCTTACTCATACTCAGAAAAGACACATCTAATACTCATCTGGAATCCTTTTTGACATTTGGCTTTGTTAAAATGTGAACAAGACATTGTTACCTCATTGTATTAATGTATCTACTAAAAAATATTTAGTTCAGAGGCTAGAGAGGAGAGTGTGACAAAACATTCATCTATTATTTTTTTTCTTGCAGATGCAACTAAATGATTGTTTAAATAAACTGAACGTGTTTTAGGAGAAGCTTTGGAGTCATGTTTATGTCGGTAAATTTGTACATATGCACATATAGATGTGACAGCATCCATGAGTGTGTGTATCAGCACTTGTGCTCATGAGCTGTGCACAAGTGTGTGTGTGTGTGTGGTATGGATTATTTTTGAGTGAATACTGCTGTACACGGTGTAGCTAAACCCTTCAATTGGATTAATTCAAGGTGGGCTCTGAAAATGAAAGATGCCATACCCGAGGTTTATGTTCCCACCCAGGTTTGCAGCCCTTCACAATCTTCTCTGTTAGAAGTAATTCATTTGTGAATTGTGTATGTCTACATAAAAGACAAATATGTATTATACTGTACATGTGTCTGCATGCATGTCTAATCATTAGTTGTGAAAATGAATAAAGAGCAAGATAATTTACTTTTGACAATGAACTGTTTAGTTACATTCGTTGCTTTGATATTGATAAAATGTTTCTACTCAGTGTGGTGTTTTATAACCATGTCACAAGGAGCATAAATTCATAAGTACTTTGGAAATGACCCTGAGAAACCACATGCTAAAATATTTATAGTCAGACAGAGGGGTCAGTTACAGTAGGGGAATTTTACATTTCCACTCACCATGAATAAACCCTGCCTCTCATGAATGAGTCTCAGGAGAATACTTATATACTTATATCTTTGTGTCTCCCTGCACTCTATTGCTTGACCATCACTTCAGCAGCTTCAAACCAGAGATACCCTCAAAACTGATGAAATGACTCTCTGAATGGAAACTTGAGCCTAAGCTGAATCAGAGATGAAGTGAACCAGCTGCACTGAAGTGTGGGGGCTCCCATTTACATTGCCATTAATCTCCACACCATGTTGTCAGCATGAAAACAGATATTGACTTGGCCTGTGGACATGGCTTTTTTTTCTCTTTTTCACTTGAAGAATTATTAGTAAGCCGTGATGTTCAAAGTAGGAAAGTTGGTTTGAACCCTTTCTTACAAAATGAGGTGAAATATGAGTGAAATTGCCTTCATCTAGAACATTCAAGGGAAGTCAAATGTGTCATTTCCTCTCTTATTCTGTCCATCAAGTAACAGAATATGGAAGTAGACGGCTATTCTTAAAGGCAAAATCCAACCAATTTCATTGTCTTTGTCTGAAGTGATGCAAGGATATTTTCAGGACAAAAAGTAGTATTATTACTACCTCTTTAGTACTGCAGAGACTCTGCATTTCCTTTCTACAAATGTCCGTGTCTCAGAACTTTCTCATTAAGTATGACAGAATAACCTCTGGTGATAAGAACCTGATGTATGTGATGAGACCTTCCAAGTATAATTTATTGGCAGCTGGTTTTACAGAGTTTAAGCAATCAATATCATCTACTGAAGCCTGACTTAATCTCCGGTGACTGACTTGGTTGTACAGAAGAATTTAGATGAAGATTATATGTACAGTGTTGCAGCTAAAAGAGCACCAAGAATCAACACCAACAACCAATCTTAATGAGCAGAGAACTGTGAAAGTGTTTCAGCCTCTTAGTAGTATAATCAGGAATAAACATTATTGTACAATATTTTTACTTGTTACTTGTTTCCTAAAAAAAAGACATTTCTTTTACTTCTTAAAAATCTATGCTGGGAATGATGCAATTATGAGTGGTGGAGCATATCAGCACCAATCGTTCTGGGGTAGTTCAACACAAAGAGCTTTGTTACACTCTATAGTGGCTCATGCTGGTGTGTCATAGCCCCTGAATGAACACTCTGACATTCACATTAAGGACAGGTTAAGTAAGCCAGTTATCTCTCAGCACAGTGACAGCAATAGTCTTGTGGCTGGGACAAAATGGAGATGTGTCCTTCAGCTGTGTTTGTAATTCACTCGTACATAGAACAGGAAAGGTGGAAGTTCCTCAGGGGATGAATGTTTTCATCAAGTCTGCCACTAGTGACGGATGGTTTTAAGTCTATTGCAAAGGGCTCAATGGATAGATATAAAGAAGGGAATGAACCCTTCCCTGTTGTGATTTCTGAATGTAATGAAAGAAGCTGATCTGGTATTTGAGCTTCACTGGTCTTTGGAAATACAGAAAACCTTGTTCATACCTGGCATACATACTGACTTCACATTTGCAAAATTAAAACATTTAATAATAAAAAATTGGGGCACCTCCCAAACAGGGAAAATTATAGCGCTTATATCATTAAATAAATCAGTCTCACACACAACTTTAGAGTTCTCATCTGAACTGAACTCAGAATCACAGAAGAAAACGACAGACATCAACCAGTTAAAATAATATGATTTATCAACAATTCTACAAACTACATAAGATAAAATATGAACACTTAAAGCATAAAGAGAAATTATATATATATATATATATATATATGTGTCATCAGCTCAGTATCAGGTCTGCCATCATTCGTCCTATCTTTATGTCTCTACCAGTGATGCAGCTTCAGGGCTGGAAAGTTACCAATGAGTACAAATATTCACAAGAGTGTTTTAAAAATGAAAAATAGATTTAGCTGCAAGGGCCGGAAAAATGAAAAGAACGCTTGTAAGGTGTTCTGATTACAAAAATATTTGTTAACTATTAATTAACTCACGCTGTTACCACAAATTTCAAGGATGTAGAATGTTACATAAATCATTGCAAAATCAATAAACATGACCAAGGGAGGCTAATCTTGGTTAAAAAACATAAATATGCACAGGACAAAAAACGACTAACAGAGACAAAAACACGTAAAACGTTACATCCTTCAATCCATATCTCATTCTCTCCCTCTATGCTCTACCAGCATTCTGGACTCTCTGAGTTTTCTGTGTGTTTAAACTCACTAGACCAATCCTGGAAGGAGGTGTGGTTCACTGTCTTCAGCTAATGGAGAGGAGAGAGCCTAGCAGCTTCACAGCTTGGATTTTAATTTGTGTATCAGGGTTCAGCCTAGGGCTAGGATATAGATGCTATATACTTGCTGCAAATGATCAAAGCATGATGTGGCCAAAACACTCAATACTTGAGGTTACCACTAGGGGCAGTACACAGCAATTGGACTCTGAAATAGTGATAAGGTCAATCTACAGGTCACATTGTATTTCTGGGTCATCAACCCCCAAAACACTTCTAATTTGTTGCCAACTGTTTAAAGCATGAGTGTTTGTAAATGTGCAAGGGGGAGGAAAAATCATACAGATGCTGGTAGTTGTGGACAAGGTTCGAGAGATGGTCTTCAAAACTATGCACCATTGTGTTTACATCGGACCATGCTCTTGTTCGTATGAGTGATAGCATTCAAGTCAATATTGTAACTCAAGCATGAGACACATTACCTTGCATCAACACAAGCAGCCTGCATGCCAAATGAACGCTAGGAACGTATGGCAGCTATGATACATACATTGACACGTCGCTAACAGCATGTATATAGCCCTTAAAGGGGTAGTGCATTCTAAAATGTGTTTTTTTAACTGTATTACTTAATTGTGATAAAAACCACATAACCACACCTTTATTTTTTATTTCTTTAACAAACAGGATTTTATGGATCAAAAATGACTCAAAATGCCCCCTATAGAGTAAACTAGGTTTTGTTTTTTGTGATGTGGAGGTTTTTGGAAGAGGATTTGGAAGGAGGTCTGAAAGTCCTCCCATTGGTATGCAACCCCACAAAATTTCAAAGGGGTTTGTTGATTCCTTAGGTAATAAGATGCAGCTTTGGTTTGACTTGATCAGATCGTGGATGGTTCTACTGGCAGATTTGTGGGTAAGGAGTGTTTCTCAGAACATTTTCTAAGTTGCCCCCAATGTCAAAATAATCAGACCAATAATTTAGCGACTGACAAAAGTGTTCTCTTTCAGGAAGAGATAATCCTTTGGTCATCTGTTTAAAATCCATTTGTTGATCAGTAAAATTCCAAAGCATGGCTTTTTTTTAGGTGTTTGTATCTTCTTTCTGGGCCCTTTTTTTTATCTCACTATAAACCACTAAACATGTTCATATTGCATTGTAATATAATAGGGTTGTTCATTTGTAAACTGATATCATTAATATGGATGAATTACACAAAATAAAAGCAAAATATCTTCATTAAACATAACATATAAGCTGTAAATTGAATATCTGTGATATTCTGCCTTCACTCTGAAATAACAGTGAAAGATGTATTTTTGCTTATACAAGGTTAATAAAATGCCATCCATCCATTTTCTACCACTCATCCAAGGTCAGGTTGCGGGGGCAGCTACCTAAGCAGGGAAGTCCAAACTTCCTTCTCCTTGGCCACACTAGCCAGCTCCCAGGCCAGCCAAGAGATGTAGTCCCTCCAGCATCTCTTGGGAGCATCCAGGAGGCATCCTGACCAGATGCCCAAACCTCATCATCCGGCTACTCTCTATGCAAAGGAAGAGTGACTCTGCTCTGAGCCCCTCCCGGACCACTAAGCTTTTCACCCTATCTCTAAGGGAGAGCCCACCCTGCAGAGAAAACTCATTTTGGCCACTTGTATTTGCAATCTCGTTCTTTCGATCACTACCCACAGCTTATGACCATAGGTGAGGGTAGGAATGTAGATCAAACAGTGAATAGAGAGCTTTGCCTTTTAGCTGAGCTCTTTTTTTACCATGACTCACCAATCTGCTTCGCCATCCTTCCCTTACTCGAGAACAAGACCCCAAGATACATAAACGCCTTCACTTGGGGCAGGACCTCATTCCTGACCTGGAGAAAACACTCCACCTTTTTTCTGGCTGAGGACCATGGTCTCAGATTTGGAGTTGCTGATTCTCATTCCAGCCGCTTCACACTGTGATTTGCTCAGCGAGAGCTGAAAATCACGACCCGTTGATGCCAACAGTTAATAAAATGACAAATATTTTAGCAGTGTATTTTGCTGACAAGCACTTCCCCAAAACTTACCTTAGAAAGAAATAGGTATCTTATAGAAACTCTAGATAGCAAGCAACTAAAGCATGGCTTAAGATATGGCTGACACATGTTACTTATGAAACCATTATCAATAATGTTTACACTGTAGACCACACAAAAGCCATGACAATCCACACATGCAATATGCATCCAATGCTCTTGGTGTGCTTATTTACTTTTTCACTCTAAAGTACCCTGGCTTATTTTATATGCATTATAGATGTTTCATATAGGGAAAAAAAAGTGTTTTGACCAATGTAATATTCAGTTTTAAACAATCCTGTTTTGTGGCCTGCAGCAAGCAGCTATGGTGCCAATGGAGCTTGCTAATGTTAACATCTGCAGCTCGTTAATACGATTTCTCTAACATCTACCTTATTTGATGTCTTCTTGGATGTGGCCTATGCATGTTATGAATCATAAATAAAATATGTGCCAAAATCATATTTTAGACTTAACATGTTAAATTTACATAGATATGTTACAAACTAGATTCCTTTCAAAACATTTGCACTCAAGCCACAACAATGGGGCATCTGTAACTTTAAAGCAGTTGTTTAACCTATTTTAATGGAACACATTTTATTGCTTTGATGGTTAATGTTCATTTAAATTAGTATAGGGCTATTAAAATTTTTTTTTATATAGTTAAAACTGGAGTCCATGTTTGTCTAAGTGGATTCAGTAGAGGCAAATAATACATACGGGTGTGTACAGATTTATTTAATAAAATTTACAATGATGTCATGGCAAGAGAGCTGTCAATAACATGATCTCAGTCAACTTTTGCTGCAAATAACAACATATTAGGCATGTACCTGTCCTGCCAGCATTTATTTGCTTCATGCAAAATATACATATGATTCTCTGGCACACAATTACAAAGAATTTATGTAGTGTCTGAATTTTTGCATTAGCAGCTAATTAACGTTATTATCAAGGGAATTTTCTCAAAAGAAAACATTACATTGTGAATGAGTAATAAGTCCAAATACAAAACTAGTTGAATGGAGCTAGCAGGAATACTGGCAGGTGTTTCTTATATGTGGTTAGATTTTTCAAAACAAATGGCCCAACCAGGCAAGCTGGAGTGAGGGAACTCTACAGATGTGTGGTTGACTATATAATGAATGCCAGATTCATTGATCTGTGTGATCCAAACTCACACAAGATGGTTTCTGTTTGCATTTGTGTCTGCTTAATTTCAGGAGTGGGCACAGGTGTGTTGGAGCTGAAACAGAAATTCACCAGCTCTACCTTATCACAGCTATCAAAATCCCTAAAATACCCAGCTCCTCCAGCATTACTGTACTTTCCCAGAATGTTGCTGTATTAATCTAGGAAACTAATTTTAAAGTAACCTTTTCCTCTTTAGCATTCATTTAATTATTTTGCTCCCACTAAATGACTTTGTGTCGTAACTTTATTGTTCTACTTGCTCTCACTGCAGTTCCTGCCCTGTACGCTTCCTAATGTCTTCCTGCTTCCCTTCTACCGGAACATTGGACAGCCACCACCCCATGTTCATTTTGTTGTGCTTTGTACTCTGCTCTGCCTGGCTTCCTTTAAAAGTCCTCTACTTTCCCCAACTCAACCCCAGCTCTGTAGTGGCTTGTGTGAACTCTGTCCCTATTACTATAACCCTCACCAGCAACCATCCTGCTATGATTTGTGACTGCTTTTGGGCTCTACAGTTTTAGAAATTCTATTTACTTTCTGAAAAGAGTTTCAGTTTCTCACATAATTTTCACCTCTACAAACAAGATTCATAAATGAACTTCAAAATATCTAGTCTGAAAATGAATAATGGCACCATTGTGTCTGTTATTTTCCTTTTCTGTAAAATGCATTTGAGAACTTTTCTATTTAGAATAATATGTAACTGGACTAAATCTATGGCAGGGAATAGCGGCTTAATCAATGAGGGTGGTGGCTAACGTGGTTTCAACAATTTTTCTTGTCCGTTTCCACTTGTCATCTCCTTAAAATGCTTGAAATGAACACAGTATGATGAAATATAAGTGCCTGACCAGATTTCCAATAACTACATGAAGGAAGACTATGTACAAAGGGAAAGTAGCTTTTAAAGTTGTTATTTGCCATAACTAAATCTAAAGAGTCTTGCTCTTCGTATGAAATATTGTTTGACATCTTATGAAATAAAATAACTCAGAAACTTTGACCACCATCATAAATTTGTAGTTTGACCTTTTTACAGTGTTTACAAAAACTTGGAAACTTGCATTTATATAAATGTACAAATGTTTAGAATATTTTGTGAATCATATGCAACATCTGAGTGTTTCAGGCAGTGCATGCATATATGGCAGTGCAATGAGGGGAAATCAGTTTGCTTGTGCCTCATCCAAAAGAAGAAAAAAAAATATAAAAAAGATGCAAATGCAACAGCGTGGGAAGGTGTGAAA